>NW_022146820.1:93363-99170 GCF_002938485.1 Sitophilus oryzae
CTGCACTGCAAGAAAAATCTACAAAATAAAATAGTTATTTTTTGTAAACACTTCTGCGTTAAACCTAAACGGACGCTGCTTGTCAGAAGTTGTGTTTACAGTAATAAAAATTTGCCTAACAAAGAAAAAATGCTTAACGTTTCGGAAAGTTTTCTCTTTCCGTCGTCGGAAGCAAAAAAAAGTATAAAGAATCAAGAAAAAAACGATTTAAAATATTTAAATTGAACTATTCGAGAACACTTTACTTTTTAAAACAGATACGTCTACAAGAAATCGTTGACGTTCTGTTAAAATGACATTATATTAAGTTAAACTTCAAAATTAACAATTACTATCTGATAACAATTACTTAATAAGGTAAAACCAAAAAGCCCAAACTTTTTGTATGATTATTTTTAAATTTTACGTATGTTATGTTCTTTAAAATCAAAGAAAAGATTGCCATACATTACTAACATCTATAGATGCATGAGCAATACATTTATTTTTATTAGATTGAATTAAAAAAGCCTCTTTTATTTTTCTTTTAGAGGCTATCGCTTCTTTCATTATAATTTTGGCGTTATTAAAATTTATGCTGTGCCCTGTGTCCCATGAATGTGTTTACAAAAAATAACTATTTTATTTTGTAGATTTTTCTGGTACTGCAGTGGCGAAATACCCATAAAGGATTTTTTGGATACATAAAATAGTTCAACATAGCTTCCATACATATTTCTTGTACATAAATATTTCTTCATTTTCTATTCTGTACAAACGAGTGGGAGTAGCGAAAGACAGAATAACAATTGTTTAAAGCAATGTGGCGATAGACGAATATTTTTAAGACTTCGAGTTTGGCATGTAAAAAAGACTTTTTTAAGACACGAGAGAATAGAGGACAGTGAGATCAAAAAGAGGACTGTCCTCTGGAATAGAGGAGACCGGACGGTTGGCAACCCTATACTAAACCTATATTGTTCGAAAGTAGATACCCATATCTATCTGGTATTTTTTTTTGTTTTCGGTGCACTCGTGGATGTGAATTCTGAATTATTTTGTCTTTATTTTGATATGATTACGTATGCTTATGTATCCGAACTGTATTTCGGAAACTTCGGCGGCATATTCTTCTTCTGTCAATATATAGATGAAAATTGGTGTCTGGGAGTTTTTTGACATGAGAAATTTGATTTTGATGTCAATATGACTCCTATTTGAAAGGGGCGCCACCTACATGTGTTTTAACACTTTTGAAGAGTAATAACTTTTTGTCCGTACCTGTATAAAACTACTGAGTGAAAAAATATACATTTACGACGTGTTTTACATAGAAAAGGAATAGGAATTTTAAATAGAAAAGAAATCTCTTAGTAAAAATCGCTACGAGTAATGATTCTCGAGATTTTGGAATTGGGAATTAAAATTATCAATACCTGTCACTGACATAAATTAAACATATATTAACTAAATAGTTATTAGACTGAAATCCTAAATTTGACATGTTCTTGTGGCAAACATTCAACAGAAACTGTATTATCATCATTTTTTCGAAGAAAAAGTTATGATTAATTTAAAAAAATAAAAAGTTCCTAAATATATCATTTCAGTCAAATAACTATACTCTCAAAGTAGGGGTAGAAGGCCGATTCTGCATCAGGAGCAGGAGCAGAGCGCACAGCGCATGCGCGTAAATCAGCTAGGAACATGTAAAATAGGCTAATAAACAAGAATAAACGGGTTTGAACCGCTTTGAACCGCTTTTGAACAGCTTTGAACGGGTTTGAACAAAAACTGAACAGGTCTGTTGTTTTACGCTAAAAAGCTGTTCAAAGCAGTTCAAACCCGTTTATTCTTGTTTATTAGCCTATTTTACATGTTCCTAGCTGATTTACGCGCATGCGCTGTGCGCTCTGCTCCTGCTCCTGATGCAGAATCGGCCTTCTACCCCTACTTCTCAACACGTTTAATTTTTTGTCAATAATGACATTTATTGACATTTCCCTTCTAAATATCTTGAGAATGGTTGCTCGTAGCCATTTTTACCAAGATACATTTCTTACGTAAAAAATCATGAAAATGTATATTTTTTCACTCAGTAGTTTTATACAGGTATGGGCGAAAAGTTATTACTTTTCAAAACAGTTAAAACACATGTAGGTGGCGCCCCCTACAAATAGGAGTCATATTGACATCAAAATCAAATTTCTCGTGTCAATAAACTGCCAGACACCAATTTTCATCGAAATATTGACACTACTTCAGAAATTATTTGGAAAAAATCGAAATAAAAATGAAATTTCTACACCCTGTATCTCCGAAACTAAGCATTTTCGGACATACATTTATACGAACTTTTTTACTTATTTTTATCTGCAGAATATGCTGCTGAAGTTTCCGGAATACAGTTCGGATAACCCTGTATATATGATTAAGTACCGTATGATCGAAAAAAAAACGACGCCAGCGATGGCTATGAAATGAAGATCGTTCTCATTTTATATGTAAAATTATATGGGGAATGTCATTGATCATCATTTCCAAGCCAATTGGTCGACGTTTTTGTTCGATCAAACAGTACCAGTCTGTCCAACCAAGTTGTCCATCGATTACACTGATAGTTGTGCCTGTCATTTTAATTCACAAGGAAATTCTACAACATAATCGAATGAAAACGGCGGCACCGATGGCTATGAAATGAAGATCGCTGTCATTTTATATGTAAAATTTTATGGGTAATGTCATCAATCGTCATTTGCCAACTGAGCGCCGTTTTTCGATCATACGGTATTTTCTGTCATTTTTCTGTCTCTACATAAACTTTAGCTAGTAAGTAGTTAGTAGTAACTAATGAAATGCTCAGAGTTTTCTCTTCTATTAAAAGCATCTTATTAAAAATTTAACGTCTTATTAAAAATTAACACTAGAAAACGAGGACACAGCCTTGGAACTGAAAGCCCAATTATTTCCAAGCATAAATCAATAAGGAACTATTACTAATATTGTTTTTACAAGATAAGTATTAGTAACAGTCAATTTTGAGATTGACGGCACTTTACTGTAGACTAACAACTAGAAGAAACCTCACAGTAACAGTCTATAGTTGTCTATCATTTTAAATCAGAGGTTATTAACTGGCGAATGTCCATGTTACATTACATTTGGCTTAAGTCAATCTCCGCCGTCAAACATATTTAACTAAATAGTTGTAGGTTTGTTTACGTATTTTGTACAATGTCTATAGTCTTTACCTTGTGGTGGGTTTATTTCTGAATAAATGATTTTTGTAAAATAACACTGCGTAGAATTCACGTAAACCGACTATCATTGGCTTTTTGCTAGTAACCAAATTTGTCTAAAACTATACTATAATCCTTAATATTTCAGGGGGTAATAAGAATAAAGAAAAATATCCAGATATCTGTCTAGATATTTAGTTAATTCATAAATTAAAAACAAAAACAGTATATTTCCTTTTTCAATCAACAAGAAAAGAAGTTGAAAATAGCTAAGTGGGTAACGAGCATCAGGTGTACGGTCGATGAGCCAGGAAATTCGATTAAAATCGGGGTTGTTGCGTAAAAAGGAGCCTCGTTTGATTAATTAATTGGCTGTACTAACAGCTATTACCCCACAACTTTATTATTCTCGACAGCGGAGCCTTTCAGCTTGCCTCGTACAACCGTTCTCGCAGAAAATGAAAATCCTAATTAGGTCCGAGGGAAAACAAAAACAAATATATTAATAAAGCTATTAATAGTGGAACTATGTAATATTATATTAGTCACATCGGCATTACTATTGATTACTTAATAACCATTATAAATCTTTTAAATATATAAATTTAACCTAACCTAACCTAACCAACGCAACCCAACTTTTTCATTTTTTCAAATAAAAAAAATAAATTTGGTGTATAAATTAGGATTAATTGACATATTCAATTGTTTTCGGTCACTTCATGTTTCAACGGAAATAACTACAACTTTTGATTTTTAATTAACACTCGGAATAGAATGACATATCATATGTCAACTTTTGACATTTTCGCATATTGTTTATTTGAAATTGTAACATGCGGTTCATATCGACGATTTGACTCGAAACACTAAGTGTGTTGTACCAAATTATTCGTAAAAAATGCTCTTTCCAAATGTTAATGAGCCACCCTCGTTCCATTTGAAAAACTTGAGATATGATTAAAAGATTTGGGCATTTTTAAAATGGCCAGGACAAAACACAAACAACATTAGTTAGTGTTTTTAACACAGCCATGGCATAACATGGCACTAACATTAACATAACATGGCACTCTAGATTGAAATTTAAAATACAATTTGTTTTTAAGCGAACATTACAAAAGTTGACATATTAATATGAATATATTATTCAGAGTGTCATTTTCTATCGAATAAAGTAAAAATATACCGAGGGTGCCATTTAAAAATTAAAAGTATTCATTTCCGGTGAAACAGTAAGTGACCAAATACAATTGAATACGTCAATCAATCCTAATTTATATCATATATTAACATACCAATCTCGTTTTTTTTATCTGAAAAATAAAAAGTTATAGGGGTGAGCCATTTTTGAGACGCACCCGGTATAATAAGATATTTTTATTATATTTATTCAAGGTACTTCCATATTGTTATGTTATATTAAACTTTAAATTAAGCATACTTTAATAATTATATTTAATATGTCTTTATAAATATTTCAGTCAACGATATAGTGGTCATTAATATTGGAATCCATATTACAGGACATTATCATCTATAACACCCTCCAATATAAATGAACAAAAGATTCATGTTACAGAATCTATAGCAACACTTTGACAAGATAAACCACGAACGTTACTAAAGTCCATCGTGTGACAAACATACAATGCATAAATAACTACTAAATATATCATATTTAAAGTCGGGATAGACATAAATAGAATATACTTACAATACACAATCCGTCCTCTGAAATCCCTTGATGGTACAAAAAGCCATCCAGCAGCAATCTAAAAGAGCTAGTGAAAACACTGGAATCACCTAAAAATAAAAAGGAAAAATTATTTTTAATTAATCATCATTTTCTTTCTATTCCAGCGCGACGATGGGTGACGGTAATGGTCTTTTAGATGCCCACCACCACGATGTTCAATTGGTGACCGTCAACGGTTCCAATTCTGGCTCCAGCGGTAGAAGCACACCCAACGGACAAAATGGCGGGGCGGGAGACCCATCTTCGGGCAAACTGTTCGTAGGAGGACTTAGTTGGCAAACGTCGATAGAAAAACTGAAAGAGTACTTTGGCATGTTTGGTAATGTCACTGATGTACTTATCATGAAAGATCCAGTGACACAGGTAAATATTTGGATTTAGAAATGGTTCATTCATTTGGAAATTATAGTTTTTTTGCTGCAAACTTATGGCAATGGATTATGGATAATGTTTATATGGTTTTTTGAGTTCTGCTTTAAGTTGGTTTCTACTTGGGACGCAGAAAGGTTCTGGTCCAGTTAGTAGAGCGTTCGCTTCTTTTCTGGCTAGATCATTAAATTTTCTGTTTCATTCCCTTCTATCCCTTGGTGTGCTGGCACCCAGAGTAGGAGGACTCTATTTTCTTGCCTAATTTGTTCAGCTTCTAGGCATTTTTTGACCAACTTCGAATTGATGGTTACTGAGTTGATCGCTCTTAAGGCTTCTTGACTATCGGATAATATCTACAATCTACTGGAAGCTTCTTTCATTGACGATATTCCCATAAGTTTGCAGAATTCAATATATCACAAAGATTATACTAATAATTATATTATTCCTGTTATAGAGAA
>NW_022146821.1:0-4426 GCF_002938485.1 Sitophilus oryzae
GCATCCAAGGTAACTAAGAACCTATAAACAGAAAGGCAAGGATCAAGGAATCCGCTCTAGGTTCAGGGCCAGTACTGGGAATACCCAAATGTATAACCCGTAATGCAGTAAAATTCTGGATCAGAGAAAAGCAGAATGTCCACTGGAGGAACAAACAGAGGCACAGACATAGCAGAGCCTTTATCCAAGGACCTAATTCTAAAACCACGAAGGAACTGCTAATACTTAGTAGGAATAAAGTGCGGATGATAACAGGTCTCCTGATAGGACATATGACTTTCAAGTGCAACCTGAACACCTGTATGAAGCTCAACCTGTATGAAAGAACTCTTTTCTGCATAGTCTCCGATCAAAATTCTGAAACAGTGGAGCACATAATGTCACTGAGAGGTTCTAGATTGCAAGCAATACTTTCTATTTGGAAGAGGAAGGCTAGAACCGGAGAAGTAATGCTAACATCCTATAAAGGACCTGCACAAATTGGTACTGGGTACCTAGATATGAGAGTGGGTGCAGATATACGTAGAAAAGGAAGAAACACACAATATAAGTAGATAGAATATGAGAGATCCTCCTCCTCATTATACTCCTCATCCTCCTCCTTTCAAAAAAGAAAGCACTTTCATACTTTCTTGTACATTTTCATTTCTTAAAGTAGTTAAACTTTCTACTTCTTCTCTAGGAGGAGAGTCTAACACACTAAAAGATTGACGTTGAGCACTAAGAACAGTTTGATTTGTTTGTTGATCTGATAATTGCAATGGAAATTCTACTAAATCACTCATTTTAAATCAATATTATTCTTACTGATGTTGAAACTAGATATATAAACGAAAATCTTAAGAATAAATAACGAAATATATTGGAAATAAAAAGGAGTAGGGGAAAGGGTAGAATTAGTGGTGGGAGGAGGAGGAGGAGGATGAGGAGTATAATGAGGAGGAGGATCTCTCATATTCTATCTACTAATATACCTTACAAGGCGCAGTGTTTCCGGCACAGAACGTCCCATATATTCGTTACACACATATATTCGTTTAGTTTAAGAGACATTACTGAGAAAACAATTTTTAGTAAATTGTCGAAAATTGTATTTACACTTAAGTTGCTTTCTTAATTTCATTTACTGGACTGGGTCAAACTTTCTGTCAACACCTTTGGCTATAGTTACCCACCTACCTCTTTCAATGTTCCTCCCTAGCTCTAAGCAAAAATTGGTAAACTTTTCTCGAACGCGAACGAACTTTTTCGTACAGAGAACGATTACCGCAAATTGCGGCCGAGTTCAACACGCGATTCTTTAAAAGTTGAGGCAAATGCCCACCTTATAAATTAACGAGTTTCGAAGTTGGAGAGGAGGCCATTAGTCTGGAAAGTTTTAAATTATTGGACCGTCAGGATCACTACCGGAAGTTCAATTATTCCCGATTAATCGACAAATCTATATCGGAAATCGCCGGCACGGCGCGGCGCTTCCATAAGGAAAGCTCCTATTTCTTTAGTTTTGTTTTATTTTAGTTTTTTATCCAATAAGAGAAGCTCTCAATTTGGAAATAAGTTATAAACTCTGAGATTCGAAAAGAGATTCTATTCTTATGCATTATAGATTGTATCGGAGGGGAGAAGATAATCTCCGCGACCTTATAGACCGCCTTTCTTAAATTATAACTTATCATACAGTCTTACGATTTTGACAAAAGCTATATATCTCATGATGGAATTACAGAGGTTAGTTCTAGATCTCCAATATCAGTCGTACCAAAGTTTATGGCATGAGTTCCATGGCCTCGTTTTCCCCACAGAATCTGCATTCGCCGTTGTTTCTTAGCTTCAATCCACTGATTTCTTGATTGAGGAGACAGTGTCCTGTTAAAATTCCGGGCCATTTCCAAGTTTCATGAGTCCACTTTAAGTTTGTTTCCACTTGGGAAGCAGAACGGTTCTGGTGCAGTTAGTGCATTTTCTATCCCTTGGTGGGCCGGCACCCAGAGTAGGAGGATTTTACTTTCTTTGCCTAATTTGTCCAGCTTCTCTAGGTATTCTTTGACCAACTTTGAACTGATGGTTCCTGAGTTGATCGTTTTTAAGACTGCTTGACTATCGGATAAGATGGCTATTTATTGTTTCTGATAGATCCTATCTAAGATAAATTTTACTCATCTTTGTATAGTGTAGATTCCTACCTGAAGGATTCTGGGGCCCATTGGTTCGGAGTATTTAGTTTTGGACCCAAACACGCCTATCCGCGTTCCTGCTTTAGTTTTGGAAGCATTAGTATAGAACTTTATGGTATAGCCATTTAACTGCTCAGCAAACTTTTCTCACTTCCAATTATCTATATTTCTCAATACTACATTGAAGTGTTTCTCAAAGTTATAGCTAGTATGGCATTCAATGGGAACTGGAGGAGAGAAAGAGAAATTTTCTTCTTGTAGTAGGTGTTCCAGGCACCTGAGCTGACAATTCTCTCAGTAGTGTTTCCCTTAATGACCATTCTAATCATAAATAGGGTAATGCATTTTCTTTTTAGTAATTGTCATTGTCATTTGATTTGGGGTTATAATTTTATTCACGGACATCGATGAATGTCAAAATTATAATTTGATTTTTGCTGTAAAACAAAATTCAAATTTTTTATTGTAAAAATGCCTCAGAGATTTAACCAAAATAAACAAGAGCGCAGTGCTAAGCTTATAAATTATTTTTCTCGAGAAAGAAACGCTGGTAGAAGACTCTTGCCCGTGGACACCGTATATGAAGTAAGTACAATGCAAAGATGTAATATTCCTAAGTAAAATACAAATAGATAGCGTTTTTAAATAATATAGTGAGTTGCTGATGGCTTTAGAAATAGGAATTTCAATAGTCCCAAAGATTGGAATTAAAAGGATCGTAACTGATGAAGAGTTCAAGAGAAAATAAATAAATGCCGAAAAGACGGAACTCGCTCAATCAGTAATATAGGAAGGTACTTAAAATTTTCTAAACAATATAAATTGATCTCAGACACGCCCTAAATCTCATATTTGACAAATAATAACGGGAAAAGATAACGTAAAGATGAACGATAACTGGACAGTCTTTAGTTTTGAAAAATGTAAAAATATAAAAACTAAAGAAAGTAAAGGAGGAAACGCACTAGGCGGTCGCGGTCTTGGCCGAGCTAAGCTGAGCTGGTCTCGATCTAAACAAAAATTAGTCGCATTTCGTAGTTGCAACAGCTCTGCTCTCGGTCACTTTTGTTTATATAAAATGAGTTCTATGGAAGAGAGATTTTTTATTTTGGCTCTTCTGTTTGAAAAAGATTGTCTTTTCTTTGCTGTTAGCACAGTTCTTATCAACAGGATCATAAAGTTCCACGTATTTTTCAACTAACTAAAGTTTCTCGTCTTCCATATTTCACCATGTGCGAAATCACCATGCACGCAAAACGAATAAAATGAAAAACTAAAAACAGTCTCTGGATCGTACAGGTTAATGTAGGCACGAATGTTACTGAATATCGACGATAGCATGGTACGCGATCAAAGAAAAACGTGCATTTGGCGTTCCCGACCACGACTCGGTCGCATCGCGGTCTTCCGAGATTCTTTCAAAAAGATCGGAGAAGAGCGCGTTGCCAGCGAGACTAGCCTCCGAACACCAAGTGCAAATGCATGTTTTATAAAACAAGGAAAAGATCTTCACTGAGCGCGATCGCGACTACCTCGGTCTACGATGGGACGCGACCGCGACCACCTAGTGCGTTTCCTCCTTAAAGATTTCAGTTAACGTCTTCTTTTTGCTGCCAGGGCTAATCTGGACGGGGCCTACTTTGTTTACGCGGAATCCGAACCGCGGTCCTCGGCCATATCATGGTCAATGGCCTACCGACTTGGCTAGTATCTAAATCGACTCTTACTCACGAAATATCCGATCTCATCCGGCCTCGAACCGGCGTGAATGAGCAGTGTGTGTCAATAGATTTTACACTTTTGCCTTTTTTGGACAACAGCACGATACAGAGTTTCGAACCGGTCACCCGTCCATCCACTAGTATCGCCTTACGTCACTCAACTTCGGTGTTCTAATGGGAACCGGTGTTTCGACGTAGCCTGGGCCCTTGCCCTGTAAAAATATACTGGGTGATCTATATAAAACAAGAAAGATGCTACCACATTGAGTTTGAAGCGGCAGCACTGTAATGATAGATGAAGCACATGTCTCTATGCAAATTGCCAAGTTTAAAAAAAAATCTATATATTATCCGGCTCTTCATTAACATCTAAACTATCATGGCTGTAAATCACCCTGTATTACAACATTAAGTTATAAAGCTTTAATATATATATTACTCCCCACCGAGCCATTCAATCTTTTATAATCTACGAACATCCAGTTTTACTTACCGGCGGAGATCTAGGGCAAATAATGTTATAAAGTCCGC
>NW_022146822.1:0-3651 GCF_002938485.1 Sitophilus oryzae
AAAACTAAAGTTTTGTCATATAACAGTATTATACAACCTTTTGTACTTAATAACACCACTATTGACGTCGTGGACTCTGTGAAATTCTTAGGACTTCTTGTAGACAACTCGTTAAAATGGGACTTGTACATCGAAGCTTTATCAAAGAAACTAAGCGCTGCCTGTTTTGCGCTAAGATCAGTTTTTAAGGAACTTAACTTATCAACCTCTAGAATGGTCTATTATGCCCTTTTTGAGTCGCATCTTCGTTATGCCCTTCCATTCTGGGGTACTTGCTGCGCGACAAAATTTGATCGTATTTTCAAACTTCAGAAGAGAGCAGGTCGATATTTATTGATACTGCACAGTATAACTCACTGCCAGAATGTTTTTAAAAATTTCAAAATACTGACTCTTCCTTCCTTGTTCATTTTTGAATCCGTTTGCTTAATTCACAAGCACATATCTGCTATTCCGGAAAGGCCATCTCACAACTGTCCACTTAGGAATGCGGAGCACGATCTTTATCTGCCAACCTCGAGCTCAGAACTAGTTAAAGGCTCAATACTGTACATTGCCAAAAAAATGTACAATCATCTGCCTTTGAATATCAAGTCACTTTCATTCTTTCCCGCATTTCGCAAAGCTCTGAAATCATACTTACTGGAGAGAGCCCTATATGCGGTAAACGACTTTTTTGTTGATGTTTAATCACGAACAATTTTTGAATTTTAAATTTTGATCATATCACACACTGGTTAAAGGTCTAGTATTTAATCTTTTACAACTCTTGCATGATTTTATCCATTTACAATTTTCCTTTTGTAAAATTTTATTGATACGCCTGTATTCTGCAATGTCCATATATGTTTTATTTGTAATTTAATATAATAATAGCTCCCGTACATAGCGTTTAACGCCTTGGGAGTAGCAAGGTACAGCTTGCCATGCTAGAGCCGTTCGGTATACTAGGAAGGTAATGTGGCTAGTACTACGCTTCAACCGCCTATTCCCAAGTAGCATTTTCACGACTTGCGACCACATGTTTACTAAACACAACGTTGGATTAGTTACAAATAATAGTTAGCTCCCTACCTTGGGTATTAAAATAAATTTAAACGTTTTTATAACGTTGTGCCGACGTTGGACTAGTACTACAGCAAAGTAGAAACTTCTGCGACGTCGAATAAACGTTGTCTTGTAACCTTTTTTGCTTAAGTGATCTTTAGGTGATTTGGACAACGTAGTTACAACGTTGGATAATATAGAGTTTTCCGACGTCAGTTTCAGGACCTATTCCAACGTTATGCAAACGTCGTCTGTTTTACTAATTCCAACGTTGTTTAGATTTCCTTATTCTTACGTTGGTAGGACGTAGAGTCACTACCTTTTTGCAACTGTATTGAACCATAACCTTAAATCTTAAATTTTCAATTCATTGTTCTGTTCAGTCAGACAGTTCAGTGCTGTTTTTGTTTTTATAAAAAAAAAACTTAATTAAAATGGGACATAAGAAAGGTACATATAAAACTAAATTTAAATATACATCGACATATATTACCGACACTTCCTCGTTTATTTAGATTATAGAGGGCGGCACAAGCTAGACTCTAGAATGACTAAATTAGGCAATCTTGCGACTAGTATACTACCTGTTAAGGCCGAACTGCGACTTTATTAGTCCAGTATGCGACTACTCGAACTACTCCATCTTAATCTCCAAAACAACAAAGTTAAAGCCGCCATGTTGTTAAATAAGAAAATGTTTCGTTCTTAAAATAGCAATTCCTGCTTTTTGAATACATTAACTTGAAATATTTGACCCTAAAAAATACGCGGAAACAATTTTTTCGAATGCGAATAAATTATTCTCATTTTACTAAAAAAAAAATTCAAGAAAATTTTTAAAACTTCTTTAATTTCAAGGCCCATTAGTATTTTTTAAAGTAGAAACAATACATTTATCAATAAAGTTGTTTGCGTTTAACTTTTTACCTTGGGTAACGAGTTACAGAGTCGGTTAAAGTGTTTCAATAATTATGATCTTCAAACATCCTCCACACTTAAATACTTTTGTTTTGTTTTCCTTCACTGCCATCTGACATATGTCTCTAACTAAATTATAAATATAATATTTTTACTATAATTATCCCAATTTAGGATAAAACGCGACTTAGACGCCATATTAGTTTTGTATTTCTGTGAATTAGGATTTTAAACAACGTTGCAGTTTGTACTAAATTAGGCTTCTAGCCAACGTCGGTATCCAACGTTGTTTCGACCCAAAAATTATTCTCCAAACTAGTGCAGACTAGGGTTGGCACGAGGTTGTGCCGACGTTGCGCCTCGACGTTTGGTCGCGTGACACAACGTTGTCCTGACGTCCAAATGCTACTTAAGTTATTACCAGGATTGTGAATCCCAAGTACTCATTTAAGGCTGAGTCGACTATAGATTTGCCCAAACTATTTTTATTTTAATAAAAATAGTCGGCTGATGAAATGCCGGGTGAAGGATTCGGTAGACGAGAGCCTGTACCTCTACGCCACCGGGCACCGTATTTGTAATTTTAATGACGTAATTTTAATGATGTAATTTTAATGACGTAATTTTTTTTGAATTGATTTGTATTGTATGATATTTTTTTATTATTTGTATATTTTTTGTGCTTTTGTTTGTTGTGTAAATGCTTTGTCCATGAAGCTATGTTGGCTTTTTGTACAATAAAGCGTTGTTTTATTTAAAAGGTATTTTAATGCATAGAAAACGTGTATAAAGTTTCATAAAAATCGTATTGTGTAGGACGTTTAATGCCAATTAAAAGTTACCTCTATCAATATTTTTTCGAATTCGGCCTCCTTGATGAGATAAACGGAATTTTTTTACTAATCACAATTAATAAAATTAAAATAAAAATAAAATTAATAAATTATATATTTGACTTAATTTATTATTAAATATTATTGTTATTATTAGTTATTATTACTCTTAGTCCAACCTACAGCAATTTCAAATAAAAAAATAAAGGTAATTTAAGATAATTAAAAAAAATCTAATTTTAAAAAGTTTTAACATCCTGTAACTTTAAAACTATGAATTTCCATACCCATGTTTATAGGAACTTATTTTCATATTTTTGATGAGGAATCAATGGGTACTTATTTAAAACATTCGCAAGTTAATGATAATAAAATATTTAAAAGCTTCCTATTAGACTTCTTGGATCAAGGCAAATTAACAAAATTCTGTGGTGAATATGTCGACACTTTTTTAGCTTTAAAATATGTCGCATTTATAGTAACTTTTACCCCCAAAATTTCATTCGAAACGCTAAAAGTACTTGGAAGAAAATTAAAATAAATCGAAAAAATATCAAGACTTTAACACCCTGTAGCTACTAAAAAAAGCAGAATGGGACCTATGTTGATATGAAAAATAAATCTTATTTTTACGTGAGGAATCTCCCCACGAGAGATAGCACAGGTTTTTTGAAACACCCTATATAAAAGCACTTATCGATTTGTCACCATGCATCTTTCAATAAGAAGATACTGAAAGCACATCGTCTGAGAAAAAAAGTTTGCTGCAAACATTTCTTGCCAGACAAAAATACGTAAAAAATCTTACAATTAAAAATCTATTCTGTTTTTATTATTTCTAAATTCTCGCATT
>NW_022146823.1:0-9622 GCF_002938485.1 Sitophilus oryzae
TAAGGTGGGAACGTGCCTGGAATGTCCGAGTCGGAGACGATTTGGTGAAGTTCCCATTCATCTACCTGTAATGTCGATATTAAGAAAGTCATTCTTTATAAGTTTTGTGGTCGCTGGCGACAGTGTCTTTTAGGAGGTTGGGGGATTAAAGGTTGTAGATTGTAGATTGTATGAGAGGGGGGAAGTTAATCACCGGGACCTTATAGGTCTATTGAGTCCCCCTTTCCTGAGCTGTAACTCATCATACGATCTCAGGGCTTTGACAATACCAGTATCTGGGTAACAGACGGTTTTACAGCGCTTAGATCTCTCTCAAGGTGTCCAACCACATACAGTTCGTCGACAGTATAAGCCGCCGACGTTTAAAAGTTCATTAAAACATGTGCCATCCATTCTGAGGTAATTTTTAAGGTCATCTGTTGCACTAGTTCTTAATTTTTGCACTTCATGTGAGATAATGTATTACGTTGTAACAATAGAATACGCATCTGCATATTCTGGCATTTTCGTGGAAAATATCATTGTAAATTTTAGGTTGTCTTTTAATTTCCGGAATGCTCTTGAGGCGCATCAGAGCATTCCGGAAATTAAAAGACAGGATTTTCTACAATCATGATTTGAGCACAAAAACGAAACTTTCAGTGTACCGAGCAATAATAATCCCGTGCTGAATTTCAGAGTCGATATTGGCCTTTTCCGAAATCAATCTACCGAGGTAATTGAATTCCGCTACATATTCCAATAGTTCTCCGATTTTTATAGCACTGTTATGATCTTCCGGTGGAATACACAACATGATTTTAGTTTTATCGATGTTCAGCTAAAGGCCCAAAGCCTCGTATGCCTGGTATATGTGTTCAACATTGTCTTGTTAATAACCCCGTGTCAATCCGAAGATTGCTCTTACTTAAATCCAGGAAAATTTATTATTTTTCTTCGTCGTAAGTTATTTTTAAGACCATAGGAGGAAATATTTACCAACAAGATGTAAAGAGATATATCATTCCAAATATTTTTGCACACCGAAGTGGGCAGATTACCTATGAACTAGTTATTCAATAAACACATAGAGAATCTCCTATCAATAATAATATTTATATTTCTTTATTTTCAGTTTTTAAACGTCATCTTCAACAACAAACCTCATTTACAAATCATCACAATCGAGTGAACATTATCATCCATTTTTCTCTGTTCTTCTATAGCCCTAAGCTTTACTGCAACCAATTTGACAAATCGCTTAATATTTCATCACATCGTATCTTAATGCATTCAGCGAAGAACGGGCTTTAGCCTCGGAATGCGTCCGTTACTGTAATATGAAATATTAATTGACTAATAGATTTCCTCGGCCGGCCAAATAAGGTACGGTGGCATTAAAACCACTTTGCTCAAGCCATTGGCGATCGCGCAGACCTATAAAGCAACGCGAAGAGCAATTAGAAATATTTCGCCGATAAACGCATTAACTTATTTCATCTCAAGGTTGGATTCATTACGGAATGTAAACACAATCGCCCATAAAATATGGTGTTTTAAAGCGTTTGTGCTGTTTAATGATGGTGATAAATCGGATAGTGTCGATGTTGTTTGGATTTTCTTTTAAATTGATAGTGAAAAATTAACATTTACGCAGATAACTCTTGTTTGATTCCATATTAAAATATTAGCGTATATTATTTATTTGCGCTATTAAATTAACAACCAGCATTTTCCTACAACCAGCATCCTTTCTGCCAAACTTTTTGGTATTAAGGAATCACTAAGAATAATCCTTCCAAGTGGGTGATATGTTCAGCTTCACTAAATGCATGAATAAAATATACGTGTTTAAGGGTTTTTTCGGAAACTTGACCGACTTTTTAAATAAATATTGTAATATTTGGGGGGTGGTTTCACCCTCGGTTTCACCCCCTTGGAATTGAACTAGAAACACCCTAGAATCAACCTGTATGCCAACATTGAGCTTCTTACGTTGAGTGGTTTGAGCAGGATCGTGATTAATCATTGAGTCACTTAAGGATTTTATATATTAGTATAGATTTTCTTTCGAATACTGAGTGATCGAATATTTTTCACTTCAGTGATCCTATCACTACAGTGGAGTGTGTAATTTTATATGGGACACCGTATATATCTGTTAAGAGATCGATTTTCAAACAACTGAACTAAGGACATGTTTAAAAAAACGACAATATTGACATTACTCCACCCATATATAATCCTATTAAGCCATTTCTCTAATCTTCGGAATGAACCGAAAAGAACGTCCGCATCCTTATTTCGGAAACACCAGCCAAAAAGTTATTGTTTTTTTCAGTTGGCTACGTCAAACCGTAGCCCGAGAATAATATTTCTTCTCGAGAGTGGCCCGAAAGTCTCTCTCTGTTATTTTTCTTACTTAGCAGCTCCAAAAATAACAGCGAGCAAAGAAACGAACGAACCGACTCGACCGACGTTTCGTTGCTTTTTTCTATTTTCCTTTGTTACTTTGTTACCGTTTTCCCCAGTTTGAATAAATATAATCCGACGGCACCGGAATGAAATACTACGGAGTTTGAATGTCGTTTGTCGATTTATTATAGTCCGGGTCCTTGATGTTACTAAATCTTCTCAACTATCGAAATTCACATGAAAATCGACAGATTTTGATCTTAGTTTGGCTCTTCCTTTTCATCCTTCCTACTACTAATAATAATAATATTAACTCCTTTATATAGCGCTTAACGCCTTGTGAGTAGCAAGGTACAGCTTGCCATGCTAGAGCCGTTCGGTATACAAGGAAGGTAATGTGGCTAGCACTACGCTTCAACCGTCTATTATTATCTGAGGATTGTGAATCCCAAGTACTCATTTAAGGCTGAGTCGACATAGGTACTCAAACTATTTTTATTTTAATAAAAATAGACGGCTGATGAAATGCCGGGTGTAGGATCGGGATATTCTTCCTACTACTTTATGAATTATGAAGTATCGTGAAGCAGTCGCATTTATAGTGTCTCTCCATATTGCTTTGTCTTGCGCAGCAGTGCTGACCTCGTGCAGACTATGACCTATCATTTTTCATTTGGTTTCTCATTTGGTGAGTTTTGAAAATGTTTCAATTTCAGACACTACTCATATCTCAGATAACTGATAATTTGTTAAAAAATAGTAAAGACGGATTCTTTTAGAACTTTTTACGCTGAATCCTGTAACTTTTTATCAGGTATTAATTATTTTATAAATCAGGCAGTATTTTATAAATCAGGTAGATTTGATATAAAAATACTATAGGAACAGTGATTTTGGAACAGTTCCAATTGTGGAACAGTCCGTAACAGTTATCATATTCCCTAAATCACTGTTCCGGTTCCACAGTGAAAATACCGCAGCGACAATACAATATAACGTTGAAATTATTTCTATACTTTCAGGTTTCAATCCTGATTTATGTCATATACTAAGGTACCAAATCTACTCAGGTAAATACTAAGGTACCACTCCATTAACTGGACAGAACCGTTCTGTTTTCCAAACGGGAACCAACTGAAAGCGGAACTGAAGAATCGGGAAGACTCCATCCGTAACTTGGAATGGGTGTCCTCCAACGGTCTAAGACACTCGAAAAAGTTCCTCAGAACTTACGACCGAGAAAAATCAATGGTTTTCCTTGATTTAAGTAAAAACAATCTTCGGATTGTCACGGAGTTTCTAACAGGACACTGTCTCCTCAACGAACACCTCAGTAGGCTGAAGCTGAGAAACAACGGCGAATGCAGATTTTGTGGGGAAAATGGGGAAACACCAGAACACCTTATCACTGAGTGCACCGAGACGACGACCATTCCTGCCATGAACTTTGGTACGTCTGATGTCGAGGATGGAGAGCTGGCCTCTGTGGAGCCGTCTCAGATACTGGCTTTTGTTAAAGCCCTGAGACTGTATGATGAGTTATAACTCGTTATAACTCAAGAAAGGGGAACACAGTAGATCTGTAAGGTCGCGGTGATTAACTCGAATGATACTTTGTGTGGTGATTGTTTTGGACTTAATTAAATCACTATTTTGTGGACTGTATACATTTATTTTCACTTTATTTGTGGAAAATACGATAAGCGTCTACATGCTACAACAACATGTCACACTCTCACTGTTGCCAAATTTTTATTTTATATTTAGGAGCTTTAACAGTGATACTTTAAGCCAAACCCTAAACTTATAAGACACTAAACTACACTACACCAACGTAAAATGTTGAGCTTATTAAAATTAAAATTTAGTTTCTGACATTTTTCCATAAAATTAAAAAACATAAACTTGTTTATTTAACTACATACTAAGAACTTAGTGTCCTTGGGTTCTTAACCTAGTCACATATTTATAAAATAACAACAAATATTTTCACTTACATGCGTTGGCTTTAGTCACGATATTCCCATTAAAACTCACTACAATATTTTCTTTTTATAAAACATTATCTAAACCGTTTAAAATCGCTGCCCCGGAAATAGATAGAGCTTTGGCCAGAGACTAGTAAATCATAGACTACATCTTTATATTCGTTCTACCTTATAATGCACCATTATGCATATTTATTTATATAAAAATTGCCAGGCAGATGTTGCAAGCGCACTCGAGCGAAATCTCTTATTGCAAATAAGCAAATAACCAATATTGACAAAAAGATATTTCTAATAAGCGCCGTGTGTGATCGAACGTTATAAATCCATTGATCGATGAAATAATAAAAAATACGAGCAATTGAATGCCATGGCAAATAAATAATGTATGTCAACAGGAAAACGCCTCTTCTAAGTGAATTTAATCGCTTACAAGAATGTATTTGAACGTCTCGTTCATGAATACAATCATTATTGTATTCATATCACTATTTATTGATAGGGTTCTTATTAAAATCTCAAGTTTAGTGAAAACATTGGAACAATAATTTCTTCACGATCTGTATCCTTTATACAGGATGAGTCTTAAATAAGTGCAAATACACACACCGGAAAAATATAGGGATAACATTTTATAAAGTTAAAAATAAATGTTTTGAATAAACAACCACATATTTGTAGGCCGATTCTTTCTACTTCGATTGAAACGAAGTAGTCACACTAGTTATTTCTAAATTTGGGATATTTGCAGAAGTGTTTGTGCATTTTTTGTCAAATGTATAAAAAGCACCTACCATCAATTGTTCGAATTTAACCTGTACTGGCTATGTTTTTTATGATAACTGGCCAGAATTCATTCAAATAACTCTGTTTAGTATTAAACTACATTATGGAGCGTAGACATCTTAACAGAGACGAAATGCTAAGGGCCATGGGTATGCTCGAAGCTGGAATGCGCCAAATCAACGTAGCTAGAGCATTAAATACAAGGCAAGGTGTAATATCGCGATTAAGTGCACGCTACCGTGAAAGTGGTGATGTTGCAGAAAGGCACACAGGGCGACATCGCATTACTACCCCTCAGGAAGATCATTTTTTACAATTAAATGATCGACGCCGACCGACTCTTACAGCACCAGAGCTTAGTTTAATTCTCCAGGAAACACATAATGTAACCGTTAGTCCTGACACTGTTCACAATAGATTAAGAGAGGTCAACTTAAGAAGTAGACGCCCCTGGAGAGCTCAACCCTTAACGAGAGGAAATCGAGAAGTACGATATTTGTGGGCTCAAGATCATGTTCAGTGGTCGAATGAACAATGGGCCAATGTTCTCTTCACGGATGAGTCACGCTTTGGAATTCATCCGGATTCGAAAAGACTTAGGGTATGGAGAGAACCGGGAAATCTTATTCGGTTAGATCATGTTCAGGAAGTGCACCCTTATCAAGGTGGAACAGTTATGGTCTTGGGAGGAGTCCAGTTAGGCCGAAAAACCGATCTCGTTTTTCTTGAAAGGTTTCTAACAGGAATCACATATCGTGATTTAATTCTTGAGCCTGTCCTGTTACCTATGACCTATGCAATGATTTTGGGAGAAACTTCATTCTCATGCATGACAATGCACGGCCTCATACAGCCAGAGTGGTAAGTGAGTTTATCAATGCTCATCAATTAAACATCTTACCCTGGCCGGCACAATCTCCTGACCTCAACCCCATCGAGTACGTATGGGACGCGGTCCAAATAAGAATTTTGAGAATTGGTATGCCTCGTGAAACTCGTAGGGATTTGGTTCGGGCCGTGAATGCAGCGTGGCAGGCTGTATCTCAAGAAGAGATCGACAACCTGATCAGGAGCATGGAGAGACGATGTAGGGCTGTAATGAACAGTAGAGGAGGCCATACCCTTTATTAAGTAAAAATGGTTTTATCTTTTTTTCTTTTAATTCACAGTTTAGAATAAAAAAAAATGTATGTATTTTTTTGAGTTCAATAAAAACCTAGGTAAATTTGAAAAATTCGGTAAATTTTGCATTTTTATTTCCAATACGTCCTGTAAACTATTTGTTTATTTGAATTTTATTATATTAGAAATGCAAATAATAAAATTACTGACGATGGCTGGATAAAATTATAATATCCCTAGACTTTTCCAGTGTGTGTATTTTTCAGGGCTGGTAGTCTTTATCGTTGTGAGACTAAGAATTTGATATTGAAGAAAAATGTGTGTCGATTTCGGAATAATTGGGAACGGGCTACAGGATGACGCCCTCGAAGTTTCGAATCGATATTCCTGCAAATCGACAAATGTAAACTCTAAAAACTATAAAAGTAGGGAGATACAAAAAAAAAAAATATTTTCTATTTTTAATTATGTAATTTAATAGAGGTTAGATCAGACCACTCTGTAGCGATTAAAGGAGAATTATTTAGTGTAGCCGTTAAGGGTTAGTTTAATTAATAGATTATAGACATACAATAATAAATTCACTTGAAATTCAACTTAATATCGGATTTATTAAATTCCAAAACGCAGATTAATTTTTATTTAACCTCGCCGACCTTAACACTATTTGCGTTCTCAAAATAATCTGTTTAATCTTCAGCAAACTCTGCCGATTGCATCGCATATTACGCCATTACCGACATTGTTTACCAAATATTACCGGCCTGATTTTTGTTTCGCCGATATGTCCTACAATTTGGGAAGCTTCACATTAGCTTTATCATCGGGTATTATCTCCTGTATTAGGTAATTACGTAGATTTTTTTGTACTTTACTTTGGATTATGTGTGCGTGTGTGTTTCATTTTTTGGGAAGGCAATGAACTAAATGTTATGTAGATATTCGTTGTCGAGTTTGGTTGTTTGGATACGTACTAACATGTCCTATTAAATCAGATTTTTGATAATACTAAATATTATAAAATTGTTTAAGGTATATTCACACATGTCAATTCCGTTTCGTCAAAAAGTTTTACGAAACTTACGGAAAGTTACGAAAAAATATATACAGGATGGTACGAACTGTTTTCTGGAAACTTCGGCAGCATATTCTGCAGATAAAAATAAGTAAAAACTTCGTATAAAGGAATTTCCCAAAATGCTTAGCTTCGGAGATACAGGGTGTAGAAGTTCCATTTTTATTTCGATTTTTTCCAAATATTTTCTGAAATAACATCAATATTTGGATGAAAATTTATGTTGGGAAGTTTTTTGACATGACAAATTTGATTTTAATGTCAATATGACTCATATAGGGGGCACCACTTACATGTATTTTAACTGTTTTGAAGAGTAATAACTTTTCGTCCGTAACTGTATAAAACTACTGAGTGAAACAATATACATTTTCGTGATTTTTTACTTAAAAAATATCTCTTGGTAAAAATTGCTATAATCAACCGTTCTCAAGATATTTAGAATGGAAATAGTCAATACATGTTATTATTACAAAAAATAATCTTGTTGAGTAGATAGTTATTTGATTGAAATGAAATTAAATTTGGGAACTTTTTATTTTTTTAAATTAATCATAAATTTTTCTTCGAAAAGATGATGATAAAACAGTTTCTGTTGAACTTTTGGCACAGAAACATATCAAATCTGTTATTTTAGTCAATAACTATTTAGTTAACATGTTTAATTTATGTCAATAATGACAGGTATTGAAAATTTCGATTCCAAATATATCGACAACCATTACTCGTAGCGATTATTAGCAAGAGAAAATTATTTTTTGGAAAAATAATTTGTGTCTGAAAACGTTTTTAAATTATTTAACCTTTTTTCATGTCAGCTTTTAGTAAATGACCTTAAAAAAATGACAATCGATGATAATTTTGACGAAAATTTTCATCGATTGTCATTTTTTTCGATCTGGTCGTATTTTTTCGATCATACGGTATTTCTATTCCAGTGCGAATCTATTCAAGATTATTTCAATAGTATGATTTAAAATTATTCACGATTATTTTCGTAGTTAAATTCTAAAACTATTTTTTTTATTTTTTTTTTCAGGTAGGATACCGTTCTACTCAATACCACAATCAATACTATGTAAGTAGACAGTAAGATAGGATAAAAATAGTAAAAAAAATTTTGCTGTAGAGTTGTTTTTATTTTGTACCACACAAATGAAATAACTCTATCAAAATATAAGAAGTTTTTTTATTAATTAAAATGAAATAATTTTGTTCAAAAGCAAAAAAAAAGATTGGTAAGTACCAAAGAAATAATTTAATACAGGATTAAACTTAAATAAGTGCAAATATTTTTGGGGTGTTCTATTAAGATCTTAAAAACGAAAAAAAATGAAAATTTGTTTCAAAAAAAAAATGTTGGATCTTTTTTAATTTTCAATTAAAAACATATATCTCGATAATATGGCAACATAGCTAGTAGATTAAATGTCGAGAAAGGAAAATCCAGAAAAAGTCAGCTGTTGTCGAATTTAAGCAAAAAATAATTGTTTTTTATATTTCAAAATACGGCAAAGAGAATAATATTTTATCGAGATTTACCAGCCCTGAAAATATTTGCACCTCTTTAGGACTCACCCTGTATAAATAAAATAAACTGCAATCAAATACTTCTTGATTACTATTAATTATAAGAAAAATGTAATAAATGGAGTAAATAAATACTTGTGTCTAGCCCCAGCAGGCAACTATTAAGCCCGACCAATCACGTTAGAGTTTTTGACCCAAACACAAATGAACACCCTCCAAATAACCACGCTAACCAACCTGATTGGCAAGGGCGTAGATAAGGGGGGGGGGTACTGGGGGACAGTACCCCCCCTGACGCTTGACGAGATACGAAAATTGAAATAGTCATTGACTATGAAAGGATTTTTTTTTAATTAAAATCCGACATAAGAACACTTTGTATGCTTTTAATTATGTTGATTTATCGTTTATAATATGTTCGACCTAATTAAAAGCACACAAAGTGTTCTTATTGGCCAGGACAGATTAGTGGGGTTAACTTTAATCAATATCCATAAAGATATTGAAATAAATCTTGATGCTGTTATTGATAGGTTTTCGAAACAGTGTACTAGAAAACTTGATTTTGTTTTGTAGTTTTATTTATAGTTTATAGTTTTTATAGTTTTTTTTTGATAGTTTAGAGTTTTTTTATAGTTTATAGAAAATTAACTAATAAACGTCGTTGTTTCATTTTTGTTTATGTTATTTACAAATCTATATTTTAATTTTTGTGTTATGTTTTTAT
>NW_022146824.1:0-2317 GCF_002938485.1 Sitophilus oryzae
GGTACAGATTTTTTTTGTATAATTACACCCCTTTATCTAATTACACCCCCTTATGGGTCGAATTTTAAAAAATTACTTAGTAGTACTCATCTTAGAGAACGAATTAATATTCTCCGTATTTACTCCAGTTTCCTAATACTAGCACAGATAACACATAATCATACTAGTTAATTTTTTATTCGAATAGAAGTAATTTTTATTAGAAGGTACAAAAAAATTAAAAATCTAAAATTTTATTTTCATAGCTACGTTTTTATAGCCTTAGGATGCCTCATGTACTAACGAATACAAAATATATAATATAATCAATACATATTTCTTTAAATATCGAGAAATAAAATATGTTTTGGCAACACCGTACGAAATATCGCCGCGCGTAGTCCCCAAAATTTAAAATATTAGCATTTTCAGGCTTCGATTATGTTCAAAAGCGCCACCGTGTGACAAATCACTAAAGCTTCCACACGAGAGTTCTTAAAACTATAATATTCTTTGCTAACTTATAATGGCCCCTCTACACGTTGGCCAATGTGTTCGCCAGTGCATTGGCCAATACGTTGGCACACGTATTGGCCAAGGAAATGAAAATCTATCAACATGACGTTTAGTTTGTCTCGACGCCATGATAAAAAATGGATATCCGGACGGTAGCGACTACGACAATTTATTTAGTCAGTGCTTATAAGTACTATCTTAGTGTGTACCATGTGTGTACCATTACCGAGTTATAAAAAAAAGATGCAGTTTAAAACCGAAATCAAAAGATTTTGTAGAATGATATCGTTGGGTCAGTGAATCGGTTGACGCGCTCTGGATCCAATGGTCGCGAGTTCAATTCCCACCAGATGTACTTTTTTTAAGTTCTGATTAATTTGCTTTTCATCTTTTTTTTTTCGCGATTATTTTTTTTCAATTTTAATTCGAATTTGATTGATTTAAATTTTTGGATTTTAAAATTAAATGTCTCACAGACAGCTGTTGTATTGATCGATATCGGTAGTGAGCAACAAGACAAAAATTTCTGGTTTGATTGGTCGGGATTATCCGTGATTTTGCTATTCATAAAATGTCTAATATTAGGCATTATTAAATACACTAAATACAGGGTGTCAGTGGTGTAACTAGAAATTTTTGGCTTCCACATAACTTTCAGCGATTGGGCCCTTGGCCTCATTGGGTCCTAGTCCCATATCTCAATTTTTAACCGGGTATCCCAATATTCCATGGACATCGAACTACTACGTATTTTTAGAATCAAAATAAGTTAATTGGACACAATTTACTTCTATAAACGTGCTTCGTTTATCAGTTAGAGGGCACAATAAAAAAAGGGCACAAAGGGCACAAATAAACACATTTTTTCTGATATTTTAAGAATTTCCGTTATTCTGATTTAAACTAAATTTGGTGTTTGTATGTTTGCTGATTATTAGGCGTAAATTTTTATTTGATCGTCAAAATACCATGAAAAGTCTTGTCTTCTAGCCCATCTACATTCTGAGTTTCGGCCCCCTAGCTCACATAGGGCCCGAGTTACGATGCTCCAAGATCAAAAAGTCAACGTTACCACTTTTGCTCCCGCGTCCCGTCTCGGCCGTGTTCCGGCCTTCAGTTTTTACTCCCATCGCGTGTAAAGAAGTCTCACTTTAAAAATTCTCTATTTTTTTTCTCAAAATCTAGGCGATGTGGCTTTTTTACAAGGGACAAAAAATGTAATAAATACTATGAGGTCCATTTTACGGAAAAAAAAGCCGTCGGTAGAATTGTAAAATATTTTTATTAAAATTATTTAAGTAGAGGTGGGAGTAGGTCTCACCTTTCTCGTACTTTTTCACATTTTTTGTGATGGTCAAATGTTAAAACACTTAGCAACATAGAAACACCAAATCTAGTTCAAATCGGAATATCGGTTCTTAAAATAATCTCCTTGATGCCTTCTAACTGGCAAACAAAGCGCTTTTGTATAGAGGTAAATTGTGTCCAATGAACTTATCTTGACTCCAAAAAAATAAGTAGTAGTATCCTGGGAATATTGAGACACCCCGTACACACACAGAAAAATATTACCGACAAGTAGTAGTATCCTGGGAATATTGAGACACCCCGTACACACACAGAAAAATATTACCGACCAATCACCGATCAATACCAACTCCCTTTGATGTGTCTTGAAAAAACCGACAACAGATGGATCGGTCGCCAATGCTTGGGCCAACTCGGCCAGTGCCGCCAACACGACCAATGGTCCCCTCTACACGTTGGCCCAACGCATTGGCCAGCGTATTGACCAACGCACTGGCCAACACATTGGCCAACG
>NW_022146825.1:0-2183 GCF_002938485.1 Sitophilus oryzae
GCAGTACCTTAGAAGGTTCTAGGTTCTAAATGCCTGATCAGCATGATGATTAGTCTTGCTTGGCCATTTCATTAATCCATAGAAAATCATGGTTTAGTAATTTTTCATTTATTACTGTTATTTTTACATTAAATATGAATATTGTACTGAAAAATAATGATAACTTTTTATTAGATTTTCTTCCAAACAATAGAGATAAAGTACAATAAATGCTTCAATAATTTTCAAATCGCCGGCCATATTTGCCATTTCTTCGCTCGTTTATAACATGCCAGTGACGTGGGGACATTCGGGGCCGCCATCAGTTATAATGAGAGTCAGGGCTACGTGAACTGGGACGCATAAGGTATCCCCCCGGCTCCAATTTATGCCCCGAGCCGGAGGAGATCGGCAGGATTCCCCCGCCCACATGTCGATGTGGGAGTAAATTTGATGGTCCAGGTCTCGATAAATGTTAATAGTTCAATATGCAGTATATTTGCCTGAAGTACGGCCTGGACGGGAAATGTCGATCACTTAGGGGCGACGGGAGAGCAAATGTACCGCATACAAAGACGGCTTTATAAAGTATGTAAGGCGGTGAAATAGTTTTTTTAGGTAGAAAGGTTCAAATGTAAATATAAAATAACTGCAGATTTTTTAAAAATACATCTAACATGTTTTTACATTTACACGCTGTACAGAGCGTTCTATTTTGGTTGCAAATGAGTGTTATTTCGCTTTAATCATTTTATTCGATAGAAAATAACATTCTGAATGACATATCATATGTCAACTTTTGACATTTTCTCTTAAAACAAAATTGTATTGAAAATTTTAATCTAGAGTGCCATAGCTGTGTTAAAAACACTAATTTTTAATCAAAGAGACTTGAAAAAATAGATTGTCTAATGTTTTTAGTGTCTTGTCCTGGCCGGTTAAAAGATGCCCAAATCGTATTTTTATTCAAGTCTCAATTTTTTCAAATGGAACGAAGGTGACTCATTAGCATATTGAAAAAGCATTTTTTACGAATAATTTGATACCACACACTTCATATTATTAATTTATGTATTAGGTATTTCGAGTCAAATTGTCGTTATGAATCGTGTGTTGCAATTTCAAATAAACCATATGTGAAAATGTCAAATGTTGACACATGATATGTCATTCTAATCAGAGTGTCATTTTCTATCGAATAAAGTAACAAAATACCGAGGGTGTCATTTAAAAATCAAAAGTTGTGGTCATTTCCGGTGAAACCGGAAGTGACCGAAAACAATTAAATACGTCAATCAATCCTAATTTATGTCATATATTAACATACCAAATTTCGATTTTTTATCTAAAAAAATAAAAAAGTTATAGGGGTGAGCCACTTTTGAGACGCACCCGGTATACAGGGCGTGTTTTCTACTATGTTCTCTATGGGTATCTCGAAAACTACTGGAAATAGAGGGTCGGTTAAATTGGGAAAGAATTGCAGTTTAGTGGGGTAATAAATATGCGCTTTTCAGATTTTTCAAAAAGTTCATGGCTTACTAGATATTTCGAAAAAAAAATTTGGCTATTTTAAATATTGTGCCTAATTCCATTATAATCTATTTTAGACAAAAAGTTTTCAGATAAAAATTGTAGATAATCACATCCACAATGATATTGTTTCCTCCGTTTTTTTTTCTAAAGGCTGTCATTCTTGACATATGACACAAACATATGCTTTTTTTAATGGAAACCATAGTTCATGACTTCATAAAAAGCCTTATTTTTAGGCTTTTCCGCGATATAAGAAGCTATAATATGTTTTTTATTTCGAAAAATGACTGAGTTATAGCAAATTCTTTTCATTTTTAAATGTCACTTAGCCATGGAAACAAGTTCAATCATCGTCGCTCTCAGAAATGTGAAACTGTCACATACAAACTTTGTAAATTAAAATAAACATAAATTTTAAATATGAATTTTTCAATTGAAGAAAGGCGTTTAAGATTATTGGTACAACTTTTTTTTCTTGGCCATACAGGATATAATGACCGGTTTGGTTTTCGAGGATATATTGACCGGTGAACGTTACTTACGTTTTTTAGAGAATGGAGAGAACGGTTTTCAAGACATGCCAGAAAAGTTAAATTTAGATACTCGCGCATCAATAGAGCTGTTGACGACTTTCAATAGAACATCAATGACTTTTATTATGACACCCG
>NW_022146826.1:0-9114 GCF_002938485.1 Sitophilus oryzae
GATTGTGGTTTATTATAATAGGAATATTTGTTTGGTTTCTAAATGAAAGAGAATTTATTATAATTGAAAAATTTATAGTCTAGAAGTCTAGAGTTTTGTTTTTGTTCATGGTCGGAATATCCATTTGATATAAAAATTTCACAATTTCAATTATAAACAAAATAACTGTTTTATATAATTTAACAAATATAAACAAAGGTAGCTGTTGTGACTGTAAATTAATATTTAACAATTTTCTTATAAAATATTTTTTTTTGAATTAATAAATAAAACAGATCGCCTGCTAAAATTTTCATTGTGTAATTAAATCTGAGATGTAGTTTACTTAGTTTACAAATTGATTAAATCCATAAAACACAATATTACAATGGATTTTTAACTAATATTTTTTATACCACAATATGTTATTTAATTTATTTTAACCTTTTACTACGTTAGCTTTAAAATATTTTTATGTTCCTAATTGCTTTAAATTATAAAATTTAATTATCCTAAACATTTTCGATTCTTAACTGCCATATAACGTAATTTTTCAGTTTTTAGGTTAAAAAGACGGATATTTTCTCAAATATTTTTAAATAAAGAAATGAAAAAATAATATTAATGAAATATTTTTAGATATTTATCATGCAGAATTTTAACACGCAATTACAATTTGATATTTTATTTGGAAATTTTAGCAATTATTATATACAGGGTGGTCGAAACTCTATTCCGGATTAGTTTCGGAGATACAGGGTATAGAAATTTCATATTTATTTCGATTTTTTCCAAATAATTTCTGAAGTAACGTCAATATTTGGATGAAAATTAGTATCTGGGAGTTTTTTGACATGAGAAATTCGATTTTGATGTCAGTATGACTCCTATTTGTAGGAGGTACCACCTACATGTGTTTTAACTGTTTAGAGGAGTAATCACTTTTCGTCCATACTTGTATAATACTACTGAGTGGAAACATCCATACGAGCAACCGTTCTCGAGATATTTAGAATGGAAATAGTCAATACATGTCATTATTGATAAAAAATAAATATATTGAGTAAATAGTTCCTTGACTGAAACGATTAATTTGGAAACTATTTATTTTTTTAAACTAATTAAAAAAATTTCTTCGAAAAAATGATGAAAAAACAGTTTCTGTTGAACTTTTGGCACAAAAACATTTCAAATATCTGATTTCAGTTTAACAACTATTTAGTCAACATGTTTATGTCAATGATAAGAGTTATTGATATAATATCGAGAGCCATTACTCGTAGCGATTTTTACTAAGAGACCTTTTTTTACGTAAAAAACGTCGGGAATGAATATTTTTTTGCTCAGTAGTTTTATACAGGTACGGACAAAAAGTTATTAAGTTATTAAACTTCAAACCAGTTAAAAAATATGTAGTTGGCGCCCTCTAAAAGTAGGAGTCATATTGACATCAAAATCAAATTTCTCATGTCAAAAAACTTCCAGACACCAATTTTCATCTAAATATTGACGATACTTCAGAAATTATTTGAAAAAAATCGAAATAAAAATGAAACTTCTACACCCTGTATCTCCGAAACTAAGAATTTTAGGACATATTTATACGAACTTTTTTACTTACTTTTATTTACAGAATATGCTGCCGAAGTTTCCGGAATACAGTTCGGACTACCCGCCCTGTATATTATTTACTATGTTTTGGTTGTATTAATATAATATTGATAATTTCAATTATTCTAAATTATAAAGGAAATATCAATTTGAAATGATTTAGCAAATATAAACAATATGACATGTTCAATTAATAAAACAGTATTAATATAGAAAACCAAAGTTTTTCCGGATTAATAAATAAAACCGAACACCTGCTACAATTTTTATTGTGCAAATAAATCTAAAATATTTATTGCTAAATTTACAATTTGATTAAATCTAAAAGAGACTTTAGAAACAATTACATACATAAAAACAACATTTACATTTCTATTAATTTTTATTTCACAATAATTTTCAATTTCAATTTATTTAACATTTTACTACATTGGTTTTAAAAAAGTTAAACAATAGCTTTTAACAACATTTATATCCTACCTGGAATTGTAATAAATACTGAAATTGAATTAACATAACATGACAATAATAATTTAAAAGTTTTATATAGTGGATGAAAACTTACTGTTTTTGATATAAACATAAGAGACCAAAATGTTTCTATACAATTTAATAAGAAACAAATTAAACTTTTAGTTTATCTTCTCTAAGTTTTCCAAAACAAACTGAAGCAATATTTTGCTATGCATTAAAGTTTACTCCATGTATTTGTTGGATTAGTTTGATAATTTTAGTAAAGTGAAGTGAAATTTCAATACTAGTTACTTTTACTACATGCTTAAGAATTATTATGTAATTTTATAGGAATATTAAATGGTGCACCTTGTAATATAATTGGTCATTCATTAGAATTAATTTTATTAGAATGCATCAAAGTATATTCGTAAATATACAGGGTCGCTGTTATGTATGAAAATGGTCGATTAATCTGCAGAAAATTAAATACAAAAGTTACTGGATTTTTAAATATCTATTAGTATACAGAGTCGGTCATAAAGTCGTGGCACGTAACAGTTTCATTTTTTTTAAATAGAACCCCCTGTATATTATTACATATTTCAATTCCTTCAATTCTAAGCAAAAATTGAGATACACATAATGTACCTTAAACCAACCGTTTTCGAGTTAATGACTTTTGAAAATATCACTTAAACAGTGATTTAATTAATTTCGATATGTTCAGTTTCATTTAAGGATGTCATTCTGCCGAAACTGTGATACTTAATAATATTTGACATTAAGTTACCATTTATAGATGTATAAAATGAGATTATATCAAGTCTGGAAATTACAAAATTTTTGTTTAACATTTCAATTCTTCAGTTTGTGTACATTGTGTATTACGATTATAGCTTAAAATTGAAGGAAGAATTGACATATAGGGGGTTTCATTTAAAAAAATAAAGTTTGATGTGCCACAACTTTATGATCGACCCTGTATACTTAAATTTGCTAGTAGCTAATAGGCATTTAAAAACCCATTACAACAGTATCATAGTTTCGGCAGAATGGCATCGTTAAATGAAACTGAACATATCGAAATTAATAATTGTGATAGTTAACAGTTAAATGATAGACAATTATCATCAATGGTTTCCTACTTATTATCGAGAGTGCCAAGAGTAGTAGTTATCGGGTATTTAATTGAAGGGTGTTGCTGCCCAAAGTTAGAAAAAATTTGTTATATCTTCATACCATTATTTTCTATATTCCGATAAACGTCTTGGCACTATTATAATTAATAACATTGTCGTTTCTCACTTTTTCACATCAGTAGTCAGTAATTATAACATAAATACAACAGCTGGAATCTAAAAAAAAAATTATTTTTAAAGCTCTTACGCCTGCGCCTATTTAAAATTCCGTAAATATTTTAAATAATATATTCGCCAGTTTTGAAATTTCTAAGATCAAATTCTTGTTTTTTAGAATTTATATCATGATGTACAGTATCCCCTATTGTGTATTGTGTCAGCTTCGGAAAGTTTATTATTCCTCAAACAGTATTCACGGTGGCGTTCTTTTACAAAAGACAAAAATGTAGTAAATACTAGAAGGACGAGAAAAAACCGTCGTCGGTTGAATTGGAAAATATTTAAACTCAATTTTATGTAGGAGTGGGGGTAGTTTTCACCCTTCCCATACTTTATCTTGATTTTTTTGAAAGTCAACTGCTAAAGCACTAGCAAAACATAGACACCCAATATCTCATTCAAATCTGAATAACGGTTCTTAAAATATCTGAAAAAATGTGTTTATTTTTTTAAAGTTTGATGCCGTTTAGCGGAAAACGAAGCACTTTCGTATAGAGGTAAATTGTGGCCAATGAACTTATATTGGTTCCAAAAATACGTAGTAGCTCTATGTCCACGGAACATTGGGACACCTTTATCATAATAAAACTAGTTACGGTGAGAAATACTGAACATAATATAATAATAATTTGAACTTTATTTTATTTTACATTGGAAACAATACTATTATATCAAAATGAGGTTACCATTTAAATCCTACATATATTATTTCTAAAATTTATTTAATTAAGTGTATATTTAGAAATTTTCAGTTATTACAATATAACTAAATTATTTTAATGCACATGCATATTTATATAATTTTAATTATTTTAAAAGCTAATTGTTGATTTTCCTTTTCAGGTAAATGAATACATTTCACTAGCATATTAAATTTGGAACAGGTAACTATTTGCATATTTTCTATTTATACGTCAAAATAAAATATGTTATGTTAGCAAAATAAACAAATTTTGATTCATCATAATGCACGTATCTAAAAATTAACTAATATGCTATTACTGAGAATTTAATGCAGGTATGTGGAAAATGCATTAATAATAAAAACGATTGTGGTTTATTATAATAGGAATATTTGTTTGGTTTCTAAATGAAAGAGAATTTATTATAATTGAAAAATTTATAGTCTAGAAGTCTAGAGTTTTGTTTTTGTTCATGGTCGGAATATCCATTTGATATAAAAATTTCACAATTTCAATTATAAACAAAATAACTGTTTTATATAATTTAACAAATATAAACAAAGGTAGCTGTTGTGACTGTAAATTAATATTTAACAATTTTCTTATAAAATATTTTTTTTTGAATTAATAAATAAAACAGATCGCCTGCTAAAATTTTCATTGTGTAATTAAATCTGAGATGTAGTTTACTTAGTTTACAAATTGATTAAATCCATAAAACACAATATTACAATGGATTTTTAACTAATATTTTTTATACCACAATATGTTATTTAATTTATTTTAACCTTTTACTACGTTAGCTTTAAAATATTTTTATGTTCCTAATTGCTTTAAATTATAAAATTTAATTATCCTAAACATTTTCGATTCTTAACTGCCATATAACGTAATTTTTCAGTTTTTAGGTTAAAAAGACGGATATTTTCTCAAATATTTTTAAATAAAGAAATGAAAAAATAATATTAATGAAATATTTTTAGATATTTATCATGCAGAATTTTAACACGCAATTACAATTTGATATTTTATTTGGAAATTTTAGCAATTATTATATACAGGGTGGTCGAAACTCTATTCCGGATTAGTTTCGGAGATACAGGGTATAGAAATTTCATATTTATTTCGATTTTTTCCAAATAATTTCTGAAGTAACGTCAATATTTGGATGAAAATTAGTATCTGGGAGTTTTTTGACATGAGAAATTCGATTTTGATGTCAGTATGACTCCTATTTGTAGGAGGTACCACCTACATGTGTTTTAACTGTTTAGAGGAGTAATCACTTTTCGTCCATACTTGTATAATACTACTGAGTGGAAACATCCATACGAGCAACCGTTCTCGAGATATTTAGAATGGAAATAGTCAATACATGTCATTATTGATAAAAAATAAATATATTGAGTAAATAGTTCCTTGACTGAAACGATTAATTTGGAAACTATTTATTTTTTTAAACTAATTAAAAAAATTTCTTCGAAAAAATGATGAAAAAACAGTTTCTGTTGAACTTTTGGCACAAAAACATTTCAAATATCTGATTTCAGTTTAACAACTATTTAGTCAACATGTTTATGTCAATGATAAGAGTTATTGATATAATATCGAGAGCCATTACTCGTAGCGATTTTTACTAAGAGACCTTTTTTTACGTAAAAAACGTCGGGAATGAATATTTTTTTGCTCAGTAGTTTTATACAGGTACGGACAAAAAGTTATTAAGTTATTAAACTTCAAACCAGTTAAAAAATATGTAGTTGGCGCCCTCTAAAAGTAGGAGTCATATTGACATCAAAATCAAATTTCTCATGTCAAAAAACTTCCAGACACCAATTTTCATCTAAATATTGACGATACTTCAGAAATTATTTGAAAAAAATCGAAATAAAAATGAAACTTCTACACCCTGTATCTCCGAAACTAAGAATTTTAGGACATATTTATACGAACTTTTTTACTTACTTTTATTTACAGAATATGCTGCCGAAGTTTCCGGAATACAGTTCGGACTACCCGCCCTGTATATTATTTACTATGTTTTGGTTGTATTAATATAATATTGATAATTTCAATTATTCTAAATTATAAAGGAAATATCAATTTGAAATGATTTAGCAAATATAAACAATATGACATGTTCAATTAATAAAACAGTATTAATATAGAAAACCAAAGTTTTTCCGGATTAATAAATAAAACCGAACACCTGCTACAATTTTTATTGTGCAAATAAATCTAAAATATTTATTGCTAAATTTACAATTTGATTAAATCTAAAAGAGACTTTAGAAACAATTACATACATAAAAACAACATTTACATTTCTATTAATTTTTATTTCACAATAATTTTCAATTTCAATTTATTTAACATTTTACTACATTGGTTTTAAAAAAGTTAAACAATAGCTTTTAACAACATTTATATCCTACCTGGAATTGTAATAAATACTGAAATTGAATTAACATAACATGACAATAATAATTTAAAAGTTTTATATAGTGGATGAAAACTTACTGTTTTTGATATAAACATAAGAGACCAAAATGTTTCTATACAATTTAATAAGAAACAAATTAAACTTTTAGTTTATCTTCTCTAAGTTTTCCAAAACAAACTGAAGCAATATTTTGCTATGCATTAAAGTTTACTCCATGTATTTGTTGGATTAGTTTGATAATTTTAGTAAAGTGAAGTGAAATTTCAATACTAGTTACTTTTACTACATGCTTAAGAATTATTATGTAATTTTATAGGAATATTAAATGGTGCACCTTGTAATATAATTGGTCATTCATTAGAATTAATTTTATTAGAATGCATCAAAGTATATTCGTAAATATACAGGGTCGCTGTTATGTATGAAAATGGTCGATTAATCTGCAGAAAATTAAATACAAAAGTTACTGGATTTTTAAATATCTATTAGTATACAGAGTCGGTCATAAAGTCGTGGCACGTAACAGTTTCATTTTTTTTAAATAGAACCCCCTGTATATTATTACATATTTCAATTCCTTCAATTCTAAGCAAAAATTGAGATACACATAATGTACCTTAAACCAACCGTTTTCGAGTTAATGACTTTTGAAAATATCACTTAAACAGTGATTTAATTAATTTCGATATGTTCAGTTTCATTTAAGGATGTCATTCTGCCGAAACTGTGATACTTAATAATATTTGACATTAAGTTACCATTTATAGATGTATAAAATGAGATTATATCAAGTCTGGAAATTACAAAATTTTTGTTTAACATTTCAATTCTTCAGTTTGTGTACATTGTGTATTACGATTATAGCTTAAAATTGAAGGAAGAATTGACATATAGGGGGTTTCATTTAAAAAAATAAAGTTTGATGTGCCACAACTTTATGATCGACCCTGTATACTTAAATTTGCTAGTAGCTAATAGGCATTTAAAAACCCATTACAACAGTATCATAGTTTCGGCAGAATGGCATCGTTAAATGAAACTGAACATATCGAAATTAATAATTGTGATAGTTAACAGTTAAATGATAGACAATTATCATCAATGGTTTCCTACTTATTATCGAGAGTGCCAAGAGTAGTAGTTATCGGGTATTTAATTGAAGGGTGTTGCTGCCCAAAGTTAGAAAAAATTTGTTATATCTTCATACCATTATTTTCTATATTCCGATAAACGTCTTGGCACTATTATAATTAATAACATTGTCGTTTCTCACTTTTTCACATCAGTAGTCAGTAATTATAACATAAATACAACAGCTGGAATCTAAAAAAAAAATTATTTTTAAAGCTCTTACGCCTGCGCCTATTTAAAATTCCGTAAATATTTTAAATAATATATTCGCCAGTTTTGAAATTTCTAAGATCAAATTCTTGTTTTTTAGAATTTATATCATGATGTACAGTATCCCCTATTGTGTATTGTGTCAGCTTCGGAAAGTTTATTATTCCTCAAACAGTATTCACGGTGGCGTTCTTTTACAAAAGACAAAAATGTAGTAAATACTAGAAGGACGAGAAAAAACCGTCGTCGGTTGAATTGGAAAATATTTAAACTCAATTTTATGTAGGAGTGGGGGTAGTTTTCACCCTTCCCATACTTTATCTTGATTTTTTTGAAAGTCAACTGCTAAAGCACTAGCAAAACATAGACACCCAATATCTCATTCAAATCTGAATAACGGTTCTTAAAATATCTGAAAAAATGTGTTTATTTTTTTAAAGTTTGATGCCGTTTAGCGGAAAACGAAGCACTTTCGTATAGAGGTAAATTGTGGCCAATGAACTTATATTGGTTCCAAAAATACGTAGTAGCTCTATGTCCACGGAACATTGGGACACCTTTATCATAATAAAACTAGTTACGGTGAGAAATACTGAACATAATATAATAATAATTTGAACTTTATTTTATTTTACATTGGAAACAATACTATTATATCAAAATGAGGTTACCATTTAAATCCTACATATATTATTTCTAAAATTTATTTAATTAAGTGTATATTTAGAAATTTTCAGTTATTACAATATAACTAAATTATTTTAATGCACATGCATATTTATATAATTTTAATTATTTTAAAAGCTAATTGTTGATTTTCCTTTTCAGGTAAATGAATACATTTCACTAGCATATTAAATTTGGAACAGGTAACTATTTGCATATTTTCTATTTATACGTCAAAATAAAATATGTTATGTTAGCAAAATAAACAAATTTTGATTCATCATAATGCACGTATCTAAAAATTAACTAATATGCTATTACTGAGAATTTAATGCAGGTATGTGGAAAATGCATTAATAATAAAAACGATTGTGGTTTATTATAATAGGAATATTTGTTTGGTTTCTAAATGAAAGAGAATTTATTATAATTGAAAAATTTATAGTCTAGAAGTCTAGAGTTTTGTTTTTGTTCATGGTCGGAATATCCATTTGATATAAAAATTTCACAATTTCAATTATAAACAAAATAACTGTTTTATATAATTTAACAAATATAAACAAAGGTAGCTGTTGTG
>NW_022146827.1:0-6464 GCF_002938485.1 Sitophilus oryzae
AAATTTTCACCGAAAAATATGAAAATTATAAAATGGTGTGCCAGGGTTCGTTTTAAACTCTTTATAATCATATTTAATACTATTAAACTCATATAACAGTTTAATATAATATTAAGCGCCATAGGGCTTAATTTAATATATTATTTTTTAACTCGTTATTACGATAATATGTATATTAAATTCAGAACTTATAAAATTTAGATAAAAAATATTTTAAACGGTTTAAGAAATTGGAGTTGAATAAATAAAATAATCAGAGGGTATTTTCAAAATTCTAATAGTTATCAATATAATAAAAGAATAGTACAAAGAAATATTCACATAATACTTTTTGTAAATAAATGGTTTAAAGAAATGATAGCACAGACTAATGTGTTAAAAGTACTAGGACAGATTTATAAAATAAAAAAAAATCTCCTCTGCCTCGGCACGTAAAGTATGTTAATTCTTAATAATTTCTTAATAATTTCGTCTATATTAATTCAAAATCGTACATTTTCATTTGTAAAAAATACAGATTTTTAATGTGATGCACAAAGTATTTTGCATTTAAAGATTTGCGAATCATATATTATAAAATTATGCAGAGAATACATCAAACCTTTTATGGCCTTTAGTAACTACAAAAAAATGCAATAAATTTTTAAAAACAGTTTTTATTTCCTTTTTTTTTCTTTACTTAGCCCAATAACAGCCTGCTAAACTTTATTAACTAAGTAGAGATATATTTTTTCTAATTTTACACACCTTTACTGAGTTTTATTTATTTTCATTTAAGTTATTTGTGCAGTATTTATTATAATATGTTGCGATATTTGACATTATATGTATATGGTAATTCTTGTGGTATATAATGGCCTTTCATTATATGTTTTTTTCCATAGAGCTGTTTCATAATGAACACAATTATACTTTTAAAATAGAATTTTTAATCGCTCTATATTCTTATATTTAGAAGGATATTATCGTTTAAGTTTTAATAGGTCTTCTAATTAGACTGTATCTCATTAAACCGCAGGTTTTGCTTTGGTTTAGCAAAATTAAAGTAATAAATTCTAGCGGGAGGTTGTTGGTTTTATAGAAAAATTTTATATTTTAATTTATTTACATATAGTAAATTAATTTAGCTTTTAATAAATGCCTAGAACATGTTAAAGATTTTTATTTTTGGGTATTACCGATTTTTTTTATTGAAATAACATATTGGTACTACATTGCTACATAATAATATAGTAACCTTTATACTTTATAAGTTGTGTATATTTCTGAAACTGAATAAAATATAAAAACAAAAATTCAGATTTCTATGAATAGTCAACGTATCTTTTCGAGATGTGACGTTATTAAAATATATTTTTCCATAGCAACTATTAAAATTACCTTATATCTATCAAAAATAGTAGATAAAATAGTACTTTAACCGAAAGGATAGATTAAATGATACTTTAACGCTTTTACGCTTCTCGCGCGTTTTTAATAGCTTCCATTTTTGAAAATTTTTGTATTCTTTTTCATAAGATATTCGGGATTTAAATGGAAGTAGTTTGGACTTGACGTTTGTCGCCTCAGCCTGAATATCTGTTGGTAATTTACTTATTTCGTTTTGAGCCATTTCTGGTTCCAATTCAATCAGCAATCGACACGAAAGAGAATTAAAAATATTCACACAAAACTGACAACTAAAGAGACAGCTTTATTTATTTGTCAAATTACATAGTAACCAACGCCAACCCAGTACAATATTTTTTCTACTCGTAATAAATTCCTTGAAATAATAATTTATGAATATTTTTTAAAGCGTAGCTCGCTATGGAAAAAAATATTGTTTTATACACGACGATAAAATTGCATTATCATCTCCCGAAATAAAAATTAATCTGTTCGGTCGTCGATAAAATACCATTTTATCGTCCTGTATAAAAAATAATTATTATGTCAAAGTTTAATGTTACATTTGGCCATGTTTTTCTAAAATATAGAAAACTTTAACAGCTATCAAAATATGAGTAGGGGAGAGGTAGTAACAGTGAACACTGAGACAATTGCCGTACCGAGCAAGCAATTTTAAATTTGACGCCAAAATAAACAAAATCCGTTGCAGATGGCGTTGTCTGATACTCGCCGGAAGCCTCACGGCTGGCGCTTCAAACGGGTTTCAGTTATCCATGATTACAGTAAGAGTGTACACTAAAGTAAATTTTGTTTTGCTCTAGAACACGTTTTTTAAGAACTATTGGCTGTTTTATTAAAGGTACGTACCATAAAGAATACTCGTTGTTTATGTTGAACCATAAAGTAGCATATTAAACAGTTATTTTATATTGCTAGGATTATATATTTAATAATTTCTAAAATATTTTATTTAGGAACAATGAGGCATTCTTTGTGATGGAACACTAAGACTGTATCACTGTTCCTATGCTATTAAATAGTTCAGTTTTTTTCAGATCACAGAATGCCTAGAATCTGAACCACTAAATTTTGGTAGTCTTCATCGTCACCCAATTCAAGACGACTATGTGCTTGTAGAATTTAGTGCTAAACAGAAAGTCTATTATGTGGGAAAAATTATATCACAATGCAATGAAAATGAATATGAAGTTTTATTCATGAGGAAGAGTACAAAAGGCTTTGATAGTTTTTTTGCTCCAAATGTCCCAGATTTGTCATTGCTCGTGGAAAAAGATATAAAAATGATTGAACACAGGGATTAACAAAAAGGCAAACATCTTTGTTAAAATTTGAAATTAATTTCACTAATTTAAACATAAAATAGATTTTAAAGTCATTAAGATAATGTTACATTGAATTAAGAAGCAAATTTTGAATGTTTATTTAAGTTTAAAAATACGTCATAAGCTTGTTCTGACCAAGAGTTAGAACAGTGGGACATTTCCGTTTTTTTAATAAACATTATTTAAGTTTATTTTTCGTTTTTTCATTTGAACTGAGTTTACTAATTAGTTCCTAACGACATACAAAAAACTGAGTTTAATTTGCAGTGAAATATATCTTATAATATAAAAGATATTTTGTCTTAAAATTTTGTGTCTCACTGTTACTACCTCTCCCCTAACTTACCGTTCTTGTCATTCCTGGAAAGTGCAATATCACAGCTTGCTCTGGCCAATTCTTTGTAACGTAGAAGTGAAAATCCCAAACCCTGTCGTTTACAAAAGTCTTTAGAGTTTGATGAAACTGAAACAAAACATAATTGTTAATAAAGAAATCCAAATCGAGTGGAAATTCTTTAACATTCTACAGTTCCATTTAATACCAAAATTTCTATGCTAAATGCCATTCTCTTAGTCTATGTATAAAAACCATAGAGTGATATTTTTTTAATTAAAAATAGATATCTCCAAATTCAAAGAAGATCAAAGAATTCTTAAGTTAGGCGCTTTCTGTGAATCAGTCTGACTGATTCATTTTTACTGAAATAATAATGAACGTGAGAACATATCGTCCCATTGCTGCCAAAAGTCACTAACTTACTTTTTATTACTTCCGAGAAAAATGCGTCTAAAGATGAATTGCATTGCATAAAGATGTTATAGTTAGTAACTATTCGGTATTAAAATAAAACAAAAATAGCCAGAAATCGTTGTTAATGACTTTTGCAATCGATTCTCCGCTTCAATGGCTTAATAGCCGTAAAACTCATCGCAACTTTATTAGAATATTTTGAACGGGAAAGCGGTAGTAATGGACCCTTATATCCCTTAAGTGCTGTTAAGGTGAGTTTTGTTGATGTAAATAATGACTGTTTATATATTTTTTATAATTAATTTATTTTTGTTTCCTAAAAACCGGGTGCGTCTCAAAAGTGGCTCACCCCTATAACTTTCTTATTTTTTCAGATAAAAAAACGAGATTTGGTATGTTAGTATACGACACAAATTAGGATTGATTGGTGTATTCAATTGTTTTTGGTCACTTCCTGTTTTACCGGAAATGACTACAACTTTTGATTTTTAAATGGCACCCTCGGTATTTTTATACTTTATTCGATAGAAAATGACATTCTGAATAGAATGACATATCGTATGTCAATTTTTGACATTCTCGCTTAATAAAAAATTGTATTTTAAAATTCAATCTCGAATGCCATGGCTATGTTAAAAACACTAATTCTTCATCAAGGAGCCTTGGAAAAATAGATTTGATCGTCTAATGTTTTTACTGTCTTGTCCTGGCCAGTTAGAAAATGCTCAAATCGTATTTTTAATCATATCTCAATTTTTTCAAATGGAACGAGGGTGGCTCATTAACATATTTGGAAAAAGCATTTTTTTACGAATAATTTGATACCACACACATGGTATATCGAGTCAAATTTTCGTTACGAACCGCAAGTTATAATTTCAAATAAAACATATGCGAAATATCAAAAGTTGACATATGATATGTCATTCTATTCAGAGTGACATTTTCTATCGAATAATGTAAAAAAATACCGGGGTGCTATTTAAAAATCAAAAGTTGTAGTCATTTCCGGTAAAACCGGAAGTGATCGAAAACAATCGAATACGTCAATCAATCCTAATTTATGTCATGTGCTAACGTACCAAATCTCGTTTTTTAACTAAAAAAATAAAAAAGTTATAGGGGTGAGCCACTTTTGAGACTCATCCGGTATTTTGATTAAAAGAAAATATGTTAAAGTGGGCAACGCTGTGCCGGTGAAGCTTAATCACGTGGCTGACAGTTTATTTGATATGAACTATACTTTTGTTCGTTTTGGCTGAACAATGAATTCAAACTGAAGTGTGGGAACATATTTTTTGTTCAGTTTTCCAGGTTTTGAGAAATTCAGAATTTCCAGATTTTTCTAGGAAATATTGAAAGAATTGGCTTCTAAAACTAATTTTCCAATATAATTTCAGACCATATAAACTTGCCAGACCATCCACCATCTATGAATTTTTCGTCGTTTTTGGTACATCAAAATATTCCGTAACCCTTATATCGTATGATCAAAAAATACGGCGTCCAGTTGGCTTGAAAATGAACATCGATGACATTCCCCATATAATTTTACATATAAAATGACAGCGATCTTTTATGAGAAGGAAAACATGGTCCTGTCGAAAGGAAAACGTTTTCGGAAAATTAAGCACGACACGAGAATGATTTTCTTTTTCCCGAAAGAAAGAAGATTTTGTCAATGAAGATATCGACGGTCTTACTTTTCCCGGATGCTGAAAGGTTTTTGATTGATTATATGCAAGCGAGGTTTTTTGTTTATGGATTACGAAAAAGAAGAAAGAAAAAAAGAAAAGTCGGGATATGAAAATTATAAGACGTATTGTACAGGGTGTCCTAATATTTCATGGACATAGAATTCTTCTAGAATCTTTGTATTTTTGATTCAAAATAAGTTAATAGGACACAATTAAACTTTATACAAAAGTGCTTCGTTTATCTGTTCGAAGATACACGCAGTATTATTTCATATGGTTCTCTCAACGGTAAAATACAAGAGAAAAATGATTGGGTAGCTTTGATAAAATTTTACTGTGGAAAATGCCATATGAAATATAGAACCGAGAAAATAAATTCAAAGTAAAAGTAAGTATATTAAAAAACACGCTTATCACCGCAGGACTCCGGAAGCGACTGATGAGAAATTCAATTGGCAAATACGGGTGTATTAGGGGCAAAAAGAAACAAAATAGCGAATAATGCGGCGCGTTCGGTTTTCTAACGATTTTTTATTTTTTAGATTAATTAGGAAACACCCTGTATATGCATATCACAGGCAACCAAATAAACTAGTAACCCTTTGAATAAGAAGACTAAAGCCGGAGTCTCATGCATACGAAATCCGATGACACGACGATCCGACGGTGCTCCTATTGGTCGAAATATTTTGACACCAATTTTTATCCGATATTTTTAACTAATCGTCCGACGTCGTATAAAGTTAAATTTTGTTTAACTTTTGTACGATATCGTGTGTTTTTTAACCTCACTTTTATTGAAAACATTGATTTTTAAAATCAAGTTTAGTGGGAAGTGGGCAATTTCGGGATATTTGGCGAGGAAGTTATTTTTATAAGTGTTTCTCCAATAATACATGGAATAATACATAATAATAATACATAGTAATTACAAGTCTAAATGTCAAAACTGTCAAATTTCGGAACGAACTTTTGGATGTATGTGACAGGCTTTTTTTATTTCACACGATAACTTCAACTTTCGGATGTCGTACCATCGGATTTCGGATGCATGAGACTCCGGCTTAAGGAAGGAGCATATCAACAATCTTAGGTACACCGCGATGGGCCTCAAATATGGCCGACTTAAATTCCGGTTTATCAGTGTCGTTCTAATTTTATTTAAAAAATGTAAAACTATGATGTAGGGTAGACGTGGGGTAGACTCAATAATTTGTTGTTTTATTTTACGTTATGAATAAATGTTGGTAGTTATTAAAATTGTTATAAAAATATATAATT
>NW_022146828.1:0-2722 GCF_002938485.1 Sitophilus oryzae
TTATGTACTGTAATGTATTTTTACACAATAAATCATTTTTATTTATTTATTATTTGTTTAAGTAAAATCTTTGATTTTTCTCGATAGTAAGTCCTGAGAAATTTCTTCGAGTGTCTTAGACCGTTGGAGAATCCGCTTTCCAGGTTAAGGAAGGAGACTTCAAGGTTCCTGAGGTCTTCTTTAAGTTGGTTTCTACTTTGGATCAGTTAGAGGAGTGTTTTTTCACTGCCTTGGTAGGCCTGGCGCCCAGAGTTGGAAGTCTTTATTTTCTTTGCCTAATTTGTTCAGCTTCTCTAGGCATTTTTTGACCAAATTCAAATTGATGGTTACTGAGTTTATCACTTTTAATGCTGCTTGACTATCGGATAAGATGGCTATTATAATTTAAAAGTCGATATAAAATTGTAAGATTAAAATCCATAAATTAAAAATTAAATAACTGATATTAAAATAATAAAAAAACTTAGTCCGGTCCTGGTATATTTTAGAGATAAACGTTATTAACACCTAATAATCATACACGTTGCATTAAATATTCCATGTTGCCTACTGATTACTGTAGACAGACATTGTATTTTTATATCTACATCAATATCAGTGATATATACTATCTCTTTTTATTTCGTTTACTAAAAAAGAGATAGGTACGGATGATATTATTATGTGTAAATTATTAATATACAATAAATGGCGTTCGTTCGGTGCGTAAGCTCGGGCATTATCTCAAGGTCTGAACGCACAAATTACATCATCAAAGTCGATTTGAACAATAGTTTGACATTGACGATGTATTGAGATGGAATAAATAATCATTGTAGAAGGATTTGTCAATTATTTTTATATTGGACTATTTTTTTTTCAATTTTTATGTATTTTGGGTATATTTTTTTTAGCTAAAACAGGGTGTCCCAGAAATAAGTGCAAGTATTTTAACTGGTAGTATTATAGTTCAACCCCAGAAACGCGCCTATGAGGAAATTTTTTGAATTTCTTTTTGGAATTTTTTTTTATTTTTAGTTAAAAAACATAATATCTTGATAATATGGCAACATAGGTATTAAATTAAATTTACAAGAAAGAAAATCCAGAATAGAACGAGTGGTTCTTAAAATTTTAGCATAAAATATTTTTTTTTTGAAATATTCAAAGTAAAATAACTCCGTTATTTTGGACTTATTTGAAAAACGATAAAGAGAAAATATGGTTCTTTTATCGAGATTTACCACCCAAACACAGAATCATTAGCCTCCCCAAACACAGAATCACAAGAATTTCTCTCCGAAAATGCATCATTTTCTTTTTTCCGACTTTAGAATAACTGAACTCAGTTACATGAAAACATGCTCCTGCTTTACGTTCTCTAAACATAAACACACAAACAACTTCTTGGAAAAATATGTCATTCTCATCTTGAAATAAAGTAGTGTTAACTTTAGAAGAACTGAAATCAGTTACATAAATACAGTTTTATGTTTTACTTTGTAAACGTTCTTCTAAACATAAACACACAGGAAATTCATCGTTTTCATTTTTGAGAAGATTCATCATCATCATCATTAACCTTTCCCCACCACTTTATTTTATGAACTAGAGCAAAATACTCTATATCAAAAAAATACAAATTTCTCGATGATTATAATAGTAATATTTAAAATACCTGTTCACCTGCATATTTTTGAGAAAAACCCTGTCTTCTGATTGGCTATCAGAGGAACGCCCTCTAGCGGACATTTTTCGAACTTGAAAATAATTTCAAGCAATTTTTCTTGGTCGATTTTTTAGAATTTTTTTCCCGAAGTTATACGATAAGTAGTTTCTGAGATACAGCCGGCGTCCATTCTTAGTTGACCACCCGGTACATTACTTATTGCTGGCTGTATTTAGTTCATTATTTTGTGCTTGTAGATCTTTAGGACTATTGGCAATTAGGACTATGTCATCAGCGTTTTCTTCTAAATCTATCATCAAGATTTCTTCTAAAGTTTAAATATTAAGAAATATTAATAAGAATGTAGAGAATTATGAGTGAAAATATTGAAACCAGAGCAATCAAATTTGTATTATTGTATGAGATTGTAAATAAAACTTTTTATTTACAAGTTAATTTCTTTCTAATGAACTCCCCCTTTTAAACACCTTTTAATTCATAAAAAAACTTCTTTTTCTTCTCACCTAACAAGTTTTTTTTAACATTTTCACGTTTTAATTTTCCAGACTTTTTTCGGAAGGACAAAACTTCGGAAAAAATGTAACTTGGTCTGTTTTAAATTTAAAAGGGGTCGTTACAGACTAATTTGTGAAGTTTCTAAAAGAAGGAGAGCAAGGGAAAGTTTTCAACACTCCACGGAAAACTAGGGGTTGTATGTTGTATGGCATTAATTGCGTTCACGTAGGAGTTTGTAATCTGTGGTAATAAAGTTACTAATAAATTTATAATGAGTGGTTGATATTATATACCAGGGACTCTACAATTTCCTGTCTCACAATGTACCGTTTGTGTCCGGGAAGGGTTCATAGTTTCATAGTTGTCGATTTTCGAAAAAAGTCAGTACAGGTATATTATTTCGTATATTTTTCATTTTATTGATTTTATGGAAAGCACTGTTCATTAAAATGTTGTATCCTATGTTATAGGGCTTGTTTCTCTCTACAATTTCCTGTCTCACAATGTACCGTTTGTGTCCGGGAAGGGTTCATAGTTTCATAGTTGTCGATTTTCGAA
>NW_022146829.1:0-16914 GCF_002938485.1 Sitophilus oryzae
ATCTCTGACATTTTTTGAGATAATAAATTAAACATAATATATATGTAAAATTGACATAAACATGATCTTGAATAAACATTGGTAAAATCATGAATTGAACATTTTAAAAGGTGAAATTTGGGTTAGAAGTTAACGAAAATCTATATATTCAATCTCTCTAAATCAACACATGATTACATAGTACCAGGGAGAGCCAAAATTATTTATGTCCGTTAGTTATAAAATTGCTGAAATATTTTTTTTTTGAATTTTATTTTAAATTCAACCCCGAGGGGTGTCTCACTATTGGAATTACCTGTACATTTTCTTGGCAGTCGCTGGCAGTCATTGGCAGTCTTACGGTAGTCTCCTATAATAATTACATGGCAGTCATAGGCAGTCTTCTTCGCAGTCATTGGCAGTCGCTGGGCAGTAAAATGATATTTTGGCAGTACATGTACATTTTTCACCCAAGTGAGACACCCCTCGTTCAACCCTATATGTATATTATTTAAAAAATCACTAGTTTTATCGCGAAAACTATTAGAGATAGGTATAGGTTAGTATAATAGAAAAATTTTCTGATATGGAAGTAATTTCGAAAAATGTAATAATATACCAGGTGTTCCATTTAAAATAACAAAGATGCTACAACTTTTAGTATAATGCGGCAACACTGTAATGCTAAAAATAATTGAGACAGATGGAGCATGCTCTCTCTTCATGCAAAAATCTAAATTTTTAAAAAAATTCCATCGCCAGTTCTCCATAACCGTCTAACGTACCATGACCGTGAAGCACCCTGTATAAATAATATTAGACTCTTTCCTTAGTCTTTTTATTCAAAGGGCTCAAATTTTCTCTAATCATTTTTGTTACTCTTTTGGTTTAAGATATTTCTGTAGTGTGCATTTTATATGGGACACCATGTATAAAAAAAATCTTGACACTTTCCAAATTTTTAAAAATGCAGATTTAATCGAATTGACCAAAGAATACCTACAAGGCAAACTAAAAAAAATATATCGAGTTTCTAAGTTAGTTTAACGTTTCCAATAAGGAAATATCTGAATTATTAAATTTGAAAATGTGTGCTTGTGAAATCTTTTAAGTACTCCTAACATCTGTGGCGGTGATTTAATTGAACATTCTGATCTAGTCACAGGTAATTACAGTGCGGCATAAAATACTAATTAAATAGGTGTGTATTAACAAAAGCGACAGAAATCCGGTTTAGGTCTGGCTTTTAATAATTGATTCACTCCTGAAATGTTTATGAAATTAAGTTTTTCTCACAGTATTACAATTATTGAATTTTCCGGTGAACTAAACTAGTAAGATTTTATTTATTCACGCGTGTTGTAAAACTTAGCTTTTGTTAATACCGGGTGCGTCTTAAAAGTGGCTCACCCCCTATAACTTTTTTATTTTTTCAGATAAAAAACGAGATTTGGTATTTGGTATATATATGACATAAATTAGGATTGATTGGTGTATTCAATTGTTTTTGATCACTTCCTGTTTCACCGGAAATGACTACAACTTTTGATTTTTAAATTGCACCCTCGTATTTTTTTTACTTTATTCGATAGAAAATGACATTCTGAATAGAATGACATATCATATGTCAACTTTCTCGCTTAATAAAAAATTGTATTTTAAAATTCAATCTAGAGTGCCATGGCTATGTTAAAAACACTAATTCTTCATCAAGGAGCCTTGGAAAAATAGATTTGATCGTCTAAAGTTTTTAGTTTTTTGTCCTGGCCAGTTAGAAAATGCTCAAATCGTATTTTTAATCATATCTCAATTTTTTCAAATCGAACGAGGGTGGCTCATTAGCATATTTGGAAAAAGCATTTTTTTACGAATAATGTGATACCACACACTTGGTATTTCGAAATTTTCGTTACGAACCGCAAGTTATAATTTCAAATAAACCATATGCCAAAATGTCAAAAGTTGACATATGATATGTTATTCTACTCAGAGTAACATTTTCTATCGAATAAAGTAAAAAAATACCGGGGGTGTCATTTAAAAATCAAAAGTTGTAGTCATTTCCGGTGAAACCAGAAGTGACCGAAAACAATTGAATACGTCAATCAATCCTAATTTATGTCATAGACTAACATATCAAATCTCGTTTTTTTAACTAAAAAAATAAAAAAGTTATAGGGGTGAGCCACTTTTGAGACTCACCCGGTATAATATAATAGTCTAAGAGCTAGCAACGTTTTGGAGAAAGTATTTTAAGACGTCTGGCTCTTTGATATATCTTTTACTATGCTCTCTGGAACAGCATGCGACCCGTTGCGTTCACTACTGCGCATCGGAAGAATGTCCTATATTTTTTATTAATTTAGTCCTATAAATTCTACTATTGAGTATTGAATATAAATCGAACATGTCCATAGCGCAGTGCGTAGAGTTTCCGACCACGAACTGATGATTCAGAGTTCGAATCCGGGTCAGGGCAAAGACTTTTTTTATTTTATTTTCGTTTATATTCTGATACTGAAGTATTAAATAATTCTGGCAATTAAAAAAAAACAAATATTTAATACTTTACTATCAGAATATAAACGAAAATAAAATAAAAAAGTCTTTGCCCTGACCCGGATTCGAACTCTGAATCATCGGTTCGTGTTCGGAAACTACGCACTGCGCTGTGGAGACATGTTCGATTTATATTCAATACTAGAATTTAAAGGACTAATAAAAATATAGGATGTTCTTTCAATGCGCAGTAGGGAACGCAACGTTTACCGGCAGTCAGACGGGCCGCATGCTATTCTAGAGAGCATAGTAAAAGATATATCAAAGAGCCAGACGTCTTAAAATACTTGTTTTTCCGACGTTGCTAGCTCTCGTACAATACATGCTAATATGCAGGGTCCGGCAATAGTGTTAGTTTCCATAGTTTCTATAGCTCCTAGAATAAAAGCCTTGAGAATGATGTTCAAGTGAAAACCTAAAGTATGTACCTACTTCAGGACATATTTCAGGAAAATATTTTAACTTCTACAGAGTGGCTCATAAAAGTGTGAGTGGATTGAGCCGATTTTTTTAAAGGAACATCCTGTATATTATTGCAATTTTGGCTTACTTTCAGATCACTTTACTTAATCTTAAGATATGAGTATGATGTTTCGATAGTTTCCGAGATATTTAATAAATAAGTAAAAAATATAATTTTTAGCTTTTTTTATTCTTAAAAAAATTATTACAAATAGAAGAACTGTTCTGAAATGAAAACTATATTAGGTATTTACTTTAGATGGTCTATACTTACTTTGCTATGAATATTGTAATCTTAAACAAAAGATTCAAAATTCAAAGCAATGTAAATCTAATATGGTAATTTTGTTGTTCCCTTACTGCTCTAACGTTTAACACCATAGACATTGTTTATGTTTAAAGTAAAACCATTAAATATCAGTTCTTATTAAACTAAACTTATATTTCTATTTAATAAAAATAAATAATTGTAAGGAAGAAATTAGAAAGGTGATTTAGATTTAGATATTTAAACACATTTTTTCTCCAGGACATTCTCAAGATTTTGTAAAATTTGGATGATTAGGTTAGGGGTAAATTGAACCCCAAATGGGGTCAATTTAATCCTTGTTTAATCCCTTGTCCAACAAATCAATTTAATTAGTATGCATAACAAGAAATGTATACTTTAATATTACTTTAGTGTTTTAACATAATCTGAACATTTTTTTAAATAATAAATAAACACGTAACTTCTTCCTGTGTGTTGTAAGACTCTTTTTCCAGTCAGGAGATAGGTAAAAATGTTGCAATCAGATGTTTCTACTGTAATATAATAATAACATAACAGACGAATACAGTGCGTGGTTGCCAGACTTGCGATAATGTAAGTTTAATATTTTAAGTTTCGATTTTTCGTCAGCTCATACGTCCACTATGTTAATAGATTTTTTATACAGTATGATCGAAAAAAAACGGCATCGGCGATGGCTATGAAATGAAGATCGCTGTCATTTTATATGTAAAATTATATGGGGAATGTCAACGATCATCATTTCCAAGCCAACTGCACGCCGTTGTTTTTAACAAATCGCTAGTGCCTTGAAAATTCGCAAAACGGACACAACCGTCAATGACGTCTGCGCCTTCGCGCGTTCGGCTTGCGGCTTGACACTCATCTGTTGATATAGTTACGGATTCCGTGGGTCCACTAATTTAAACTCACGATAAAATACTTAACGAATTTATTTTTCCCACTATATACACAATTTATACTGATTATAACATTATAACACAATTTATGCAACTACTATTACTCTAACTTTTCTGGCACCTTCGCCGATTAATTCACAATTTAAAACGCGGTATTATCAAACTTCAAACTGTCCCAACTGCCGATAGCGCGCCTTTTATATAGCTGTGGATCTTCCGGAAAATTCTATTCTAGAATTCTGTAGAATTTCTTTTTCTTTCTGGTGAATTCGCCAGGTTTCTCAATACACGTTGCGGTTTTAGTTCCTCGCTTCTCCGACAGATGGCGCCACATATACCTTAACAATATTATGATATCTAAACATATTAATATCATCATCATTATCATCATTTTCAGCTTATTCAACCGTTTCCAATTATGGTGTAGCCTCCCTCACTTACTCTCTTTGTAGTTGGCATGGTCCCATCTCAGGTTTGGTCTTCTTCTAGGTCTCTTAATTCCTCGTGGGTACCATGCTGTAATTTTTGTAGTCCATCTATTGTATGTTCTTCTTGCCAAGTGTCCTGCCCATTGCCATTTGAGTATTTGAGGGATTTTGCTCTGTGGATGACATGTTACCTGGGTCTTTTGTTGTATCCGCTCTATTCTTTTACGGTCTCTTTTGGTTATTCCCAGCATATTTCGTTCCATTGAGCGTTGTGCGACCTGCAGTTTCCTTATATGATGTGTTTTAGGTGTCCAGGTTTCGCTTGCATTGGTAGGATACATTGGTGGAATGTTTTCTTCTTTAGATAGAGTGGCATTCTAGATTTGAATATGCTTGAGTTTCTTCCATAAGTACTCCATGCTAACACAATTCTTCTGTTGATTTCTGGTAGTATAGAGATTCCGAGCTGTGTATTAGTTGCCCAACTAATACATATATTAATATAAAGTGTAATATTTATTATAGCACCTAGAGTGGCAATATTTGTACTTAAGTACCTATTACATATGAGTAAAGATAATCGTTTAACTGGCAAAGTTTAACCGCACCGTGTGTTATTTTATTGCTCTCCTGGTATTTTGGACAATGCACACAATATCTTCATAAATTATAGTAAAATGTAAACTGGTAGTAGAAAACAAAATTATAGGGCAAGTATCGCAGCTTAGATACCTACGAATGGATATGTCTTACTACCACGATCCAGGAAAGGATCTGAGAGGCCAAATAAACAGCGACGGCCATGTCAGGATTCCTGAGGTAAATAGTATAACAAACCCCTTCATGCGAACAGTTATAGAATCAAAAATGTATAAGACCTGCTTCAGACCAATAATGACGTAGCGACGTAGGGCATAGAAATTCGAGGGGAAACAAACTAAACCAAAAACATGTTAAGGATTGCTGAAATGAGGAACCTAAGAATCATAATGGGGAAGACTAGAAGAGACAAAATTAGGAACACAGATATCAGACAACAATATGGAATACAGGGCGTAATAAGATGGAGTAGACAGTGAAACGTAAAAAGCTTGGAAGGAAACAGCTTTGGAAGGGAAACCGGTGGGTAAGAGACAGCTTGGAATACCTCAAAAAATGATCTCAAATATCTAGAAGAAGAAGAAGCTAATGTACTGTGCTACACAACAATAGTTTCTTGTATACCTTGCGGACGTTTTAAACCAGGAATGCTGTATCTAAAGAAAATCCTCTATATACTTAGGACTTTTTCGTTGCTGCCTCTGGCAACGCCGATTGTGTACGCGATGCAAATATATCCTCTCTGCCACAGGCCGCAGTATTCTTGGCCGTCCAAAACAGCTGACAATCGCGGGCTTTCGTCAGCTCAGGTCGCGAGTCGTGAACCGCGGTGGAACGAACGGCCAACAGCCAGTCTATATTCAAGTCTATCGATGCAACATTGTGCCTTTTCGGTATTTATCCACTCCATGTTCACATCAAATAACTTGATCTTACAGCCGTTTTATTCCTGCGTTACGTTTCAATATATTCGGTCGTAATTCATTAAACGCCCGCATCTTAGTAGTCGTTTGTTTACAAAACAAAACACTCGCGCCTACGCGATTTTTTCCTATAGCGTTCGTACAAGGTGGCCATGGATGGACTGAGATTCGCTATACAGTAAGTACGTTTTCAATTTTCACGTACATTTTTTATTTTTCTTTTCTCGCGAATTAACACAATGTTGTTATTGCGTCAGTTTAAGTTAACTTTTTTATATAAAATCGATTATAACGGATCATTTCCTAGTTTGATTGTTTACTAAATATAATCAAGGCCGAATCTTAATGTTGTATTATATTATATAAACTACGAGAAAAACATTCTTAAATATTTAGATTATAAGGTTTTTCTTTGCGTAAAATTAGAATTTTTATTGAAAGTTTTCTATTATAAATGTAAGTCGGGCAGTTGTTGGGAAATACGATTTACAATTTTATTTAGGATAACAAGCTTTTATCGTAATTTTGAAATACTTCTTTCTAATGAATTACTAATTATAAAAAAAATAAGAAAATAGACATTACCAATTATCACTCCTATCAAGAGCGTGAAAAGCCACCCTCCGTACAGCGACCATTTCCAACGAAAGTGTATGTACAATGCCCTCTTGTACTATACTCTACTATACTCTGATTACTCTCTTTCGAAATGACTGAGAGCACAGCGAGAAGGACTGAGGTCAAAACATCGTAAACCATAGACGCTACAACTTTTACAAATTCCATGAGCCGACTTTTTTATTTAATAAAATAAATTGTTTCCCAGTGAGCCAAGTTTTGTCACATTTAGCAAACAGTTACGTATCTGCCTTTTATTCGTTTTTATCAGGCAAAAGAAGGGCCTGGCAACGTATCAACGACATCACCTGACACATTTCCCTTAAAGGAATAAAATGCTCACTGGGTTTACACTAGAATGAGGCCACAATAGATTGCAGACAAAAAATTGTTCGCATTATTACGTTGGCTGATCGTTCTGAAGTTATTCTGTGGTATAATAGCTACCTGATCACTTTATGGTTATAAACCCCTAAAAGAGAGAAAAAGTGGAACTGTTTGTGAGCCTAAAACATCTACGGGGGGGAAGCCCTTGGTTGTTGATGACTGTTCTAGAAGCATAAGGAGAGATATAAGGAGACATGTGCACGCCTTTTGCTTAAACAAGGAAATACCAACTCTCGATAAAATTCAGAAATTTGTAAATGAAGACGAAAACTTGCCGGTCATGGGAAGAAAAAACTTTAAAGGAAATGAACTTCTCACGAGAAAAGTACAACCCGAAGTCTGCACTCATTGACAGAGAAGACATCATTTTTTGGAGAAGGCAATATGTAAGGGACATTCGTAAATATCGCAGGGAGAGAAAATCTATATCTTTTACCTAGACGAAACATGGCTGAATGAAGCACATTCTTTAGAGCAAATCTGGCAAGATAATAGCATTGGGAATTGGGAGTTCTCGTGATGAGATTTTAGGAGGATTATCTAGTGTTTGGTAAATCGACCAAGAATTGTTACGAATGACGGCTGATGTTTTTGAAGATTACTTTTCCCAAATGATAACATTACTTCCAGAAAACTCTGGCATTGTTATTTACAACGCCAATTATCATTCGAGATTAGTCGAAAAATTGCCAACCCCTTCTTGGAGAGATATAAGAAGCATCAGCTTCAACTCTTGGACTGAGTTAGTTCGCATCAAAGATACCATAGCACTAGTGTCGATTCAAGTCCGCTAACATTCGAATTCTCTCTACTAAATATAATCAAGGCCGAATCTTAATGTTGTATTATATTATATAAACTACGAGAAAAACATTCTTAAATATTTTGTATTTGGAACTTTGATAAACTACTTATGAAGACAATTCTGGGGGCTCTGTTTTCCATAGTCAATAATAGTATTAACTGATAGTTTTCTTGGTGCCTAACATTCTCTGGATAACCATTAATAGGTACAAAACCTTTCTCCGGCGCTACAAAAGCAATTTCAAGAATAGGCGAAGTTGATGGCCAACAGATCTCTAGAATAGTGGACAAATTCAAAAACGACTATGTAGTCGCCTATCCCTTGTGAATACTTGACGTTCATAGTAGAATAATCACCAAAATTTACGATAGATCTGATAAGCAGACAGGAAGACTGTCAAAGCTGTAGAGCTGAAAGACTGTCAAAGTTGTTTTGTCAATTTGAAGAAGCGATAGAACACATTTTATGTCAGCGTGACAGTCTAGCAAATATTCGGTTCTTTGTACTAGGCAATTATATGCTATTGACAAACAGCTAAATGGTCGCCATGTTATTAGACTTTTTGAAAAGAATAGAATTGGAGACTGTAACTTGAAGATCAAAGGAGGACCATAATATATTAGCAAACGAGAATGCATTTGGACGCAACAATTTCATTTGATTTAGTGATTTCTGTCACAACTATAGCACCTATTGTTCTGAGATCTTCCGGTGTTGCTGACTTACTTCTTCGTTAGTATCTCCCATAATTAATGAAATCTCTTAAACATATCCTCTAACAGTATGGGAGTACTTTCTGGCTGTTCCTTAACCCTTACAGATCTGATATTTGGTTTATGACACGCTTCTAAGCCCTCTAAACATTTTCTCTTGGTTCTCTATAAAGTTTTACAGACGGTTTTCTTCCTTTCGTTCCTGTTAGTTTTCTATAAGCTTCTAAAGTTGATTTCTATATTCTTCTCGTTCTCTACGTTATCATTATTGTTCTTTTTTCTCTTTTCGCAATCTCTCTTATTCTTCTGCTTTCTCGTTTCACATATTTTCCATGAAATTTAATAACGTTCCAATTCTTTCATTTTCTTCACTGGTTGTTTTGTCAGTACTATAAAAATTCTCTGTCCGATCTAAAATCTTAAATCCACTTAATTTCTTCCCAAATTTTTAAAATCCCGCTGAATCCCACTTCTGACACCAATTGTAACGGATTCCGTGAATCGTCGATTTAAACATTTCTCGATAACATATTTATTATCTCTATTAACTAACATATTTATTATTTATATATATTTTCATTACAGAAAAATGTTTATAGTTTGGTTACAGTAGAAATCTCTTTTTGGTTTGGATTTGGCGTTTCTTATTTCATCGTGCGACGATTGTAGTGGCGAAAAATAAATTAATTGAGAGAAAAGTACTAACAAAAAAGTATTTAACACTATATTTTTTCCTGTTTTCGTTTTTTATCTGTATATTTTTATCTTGATTGTAATTGTAACTTACATCATTTATTAGCCTCGTTATAATTTCATACGTAATTCCACGAAATTGATTGATACTCTAACCTTCGCTTGATTCGTTATTCGTTCCCATAACAACGAAGCGCTTTCTTTTCCTTGATCATCGTTGACCATTTTTGTACTAAGGTGACATTCTTTTCCTTAAAATGGTCCGATTATTTCCTGAAAGGAAAAATGCGAGCCCGTTTTGTTTATAAGAAATAAACTTTGTAATCGAGGATCTTTTGTTAAGTGGAACATCTGGCAATACAGAACTAAAATTTTTTAACTTGAATGTAACTCAGAAGTGATGCAGATGTTTGCAATTCTTGGATAATATCAGGTGCTGTTCCTATGAATAAAATAATTTTTCCTGTTAGTTTATCTTAATGAATAAATGCCCTCTTTATTTTTATTATACACGGTGAGTCTTAAATAAGTGCAAATATTTTTAGGGTTGGTACATCTCCATAAAAGAAACATGTTTTCTCTATACCGTTTTTCAAATAAATTCAAAATAACCGAGATATTTTACTTTGAAAATTTCAAAAATAAAAAAAAATCAAAAATAAAAATGATTTAAAATATATAAATACAGAAATGATTTGAATGTTTTCTGGATTTTGCGAGAAAAAAAAATATAGACCTGTTTCTGGTGTATAGAAATATACCACCCCTAAAGATATTTGTATTTATTAAGGCTAACCTTGTATATTATGTATACCGGGTGCGTCTCGAAAGTGGCCCACCCCCTATAACTTTTTTATTTTTTCAGATAAAAAATTGAGATTTGGTATGTTAATATATGACAAAAATTAGGATTGATTGACATATTCAATTGTTTTCTGTCACTTCCTGTTTCGCCGGAAATGATTACAACTTTTGATTTTTAAATGGCACCCTCGGTTTTTTGTTGCTCTATTCGATAGAAAATGATACTCTGAATAGAATGACATATCATATGTCAACTTTGGCATTTTCGCATATGGTTTATTTGAAATTATAACATGCGGTTCACAACGATAATTTGACTCGAAATACCAGGTCTGTGGTTTGGTGTGGTATCAAATTATTCGTAAAAAAATGCTTTGAAATATGCTAATGAGCCACCCTCGTTCCATTTGAAAAAATTGAGATGTGATTAAAAATACGATTTGGGCATCTTTTTAACCAGCCAGGACAACACATGAATAACATTAGACGATCAAATCTATTTTTCCAAGGCTCCTTAATTAAAAAATTAGTGTTTTTTAACATAGCCATGGCACTCTAGATTGAAATTTAAAATTCAATTTTGTTTTAAACAAAATGTCAAAGTTGACATATGATATGTCATTCTATTCAGAATGTAATTTTCTATCGAATAGAAGTAAAAATACCGGGGGTACCATTTAAAAATCAAAAGTTGTAGTCATTTCCTGCAGAAATAGGAAGTGACAGAAAACTAATGAATATGTCAATCAATCCTAATTTATGTCATATACTAACATAACATACCAAATCTCGTTTTTTATCTGAAAAAATAAAAAAGTTATAGGGGTGAGCCACTTTTGAGACACACCCGGTATAGAGAAATAATTTTTCCAACCATGGAATAAAGATGCTACACATTAATAAATTACATATACATTTTATTGTTTGTAATTTATTAATATGTTTAATAAAGTTTATTTTTTTAAATAATTGATTATAATTAACAAACATGTTTCAAATTATATAAATATTTATATATTTTAAATAAATAAAATGGTTGCTTAAAAATATTTTTCATAACAAATTTTTGGATCAAATTAATCATATCCAAACTTAATAAATTAATCAAACCAAACCAAACTAATCAGTTTCATTTGAAGCATTATTAGGAACACTAAAAATGACGACGGCGGCGGCTACTAGATTTTTCTGAAAATTTTCTAGTAAGTTAGTAAAATGTAAGTGTAAAATTAGTTAACAAGAATAATTTGTGGGTCTATTTCAACACTTTTCGTAGTTTTCGTTGATTTTAAAAAAGTGAAATAATACGCTGATAGTGTATAAGTAAGTTATCATTTTCAATATAAGTTTACATGTGAAATGTCATCAATCCCCATTTTTTAGGTAACTTGACGCCTTTTTTTTCGATTGTGAGGTACTTTTAAATCTGTTTTATTTATCTGACGAAAACCGAATATAACCTACCTACCGTTAGACATCAACAATTTAGAATGCATTGTTTGAATTTGAACTCTTTCTAGCAAGTGGATGGCCTTGTAAAAACGTATTTCTTACAAAAAGTATCTTTTTAAATGTGACTAGATTCTTCAGTCCGTTAGTCGTTTGTGATGCTTGTGGATGAATCATTCTTCATTCAAACTGCTTGTGGTTATGAAGGTGCAGGAGTCGCCAGCTTTACGCAGCATACATATACATATATACGCGGTTTTGCTTGTACGCTTTTGCACTTTTGACACCAGTGACTTAATATGGAATAAATATTAAAAAGGAACGGTTTATTTATATGTTGTATCTCAATACCAAAACAAATCAACGAGTTGTCGAGTTGTAACATACGATGAGAAACTTGCTTACATATATATTGGATACAACACATATGTACGTGCTTGGTATCGGATATCAAATTAGAGAAATTGCTGATTTAAGAAAGGCTTGTCTAGTCTAAGTTGCCTGAAGAGGAATACTTGAATCGCATGATGTTGAACGCACTAAAAAACTCACAGAATTGAGCACATAAGAATGAAACTGCAGAAATAGATGAAGATCCTGGAGTGTTACACTGAAAACTCTTCATAAATGTCTTACCATAGCACAGTGTTTTTGAAAATTGTAGAAATAATTATTGTTAAATGTTATTACCCATGTTAGTATCATTAATACTATTAACAATTAATTATAACAGTATTTAATCATCTACTGAATGAATCAACTATCAATAATCGAAAAAATTTGAACAATATAAAGGATACATAAATGTACGACGACACATTTCGACATATGTTACCTGTGGTTAAACCATATTATTGTATGGGCTAAACCTCTATGTATGTGCTCAAGAAATAGTAAACTGTAAAAACATACCGATGTATACAATATTAACTGTTCACTACCTGTCGGTAAATCAACTGTTAAGATGTATATTTATGTGGGATAAATGCATGGAATTAATGGAATCCCGGAATGATAAAGTTTTATTTTCACTTGGCAACATTGCTAACATCAATCTCATGCTTTATTTATAACATACGTGCATATTGCATACGAATTTACACGGAATAAAATATTCGTTTGAATTCTTGACATCTCAAATGATTTTAGTTTGTCTATATTATCTTTTGCATTTCTTTAAATAAAAAATTTTATGTAAATAAATAAAAGATCACGCATACTTTGAACGATGAAAGAAAAACCATTCTTATGGGAAATTACATTAGAATTTTTAAGTTTCAAAGTTTAATTCTTTCTGATACTAAAACTTTTTGATCATACAGTCATAGTAGAAGGGTACAGTACTTTTTATGAAAATTAACAGAATTTAAAAAGAACATACACTGACTGGCACAGAGAAAAATGGGAACCAACCTTAAAATTTTAAAAATAAAGTTTCAAATATTTTGAACTTGATTGATTGATTGTGATTTTACATTTCCTACATTGTTTTTCTTCGTTTTTTTTTCATGTTAATTGTGTTTGTGTTCATGTTAATTTTCTCATGACATGGCTATTATTTTCATTAAAAATCTCAATTTTTTACCGATTTTACTTTGGAAAACCATCCCTTGCTTTCTGATTGATGAACTGCGTCATCATTGAATAAAGATTACTTAGTACCGAAAGTACCAAAAAACAGGAAAATCCCCGTTTCTAAGAGGCGCGGTACCTACAGTAGTGGCCAAAATTATAGCAACTTTTAATATTCTTAAAAATTTTACTTAAAATTGGCGAGTAGAATATTTGTTTACTATGTATACAAATTTTTATCATCACACTATCGTCAAATGGAAATACATTTTAAATTTTTTGCTGGACAAAAATATAGCAATTATTTTTTGTAAAGATAATATTCAATCAGGTTCAGACATTTTGGCAAAATGAAAACGCAGTATTGAAAGTATATTTATCGGTAAAAATAGGTCGTGGTAAAACTGTGTCTCCCGAAGTTAGGGATATTATTCGACGATTTTTAAATGGCGAAAAACAAGTTCGAATTGTCCAAAGTTTGTTATTAAACAAGTCCGCTATATCACGTATTGTGAAAAAAATATCAAGAAACAGGATCGCCGAAAAAAAAACAAAAAATACAGGAAGGCCTAGAAAAACAACACGAAGAGTTGATAAAACTAATTTGCGGATTGCTCAGAAAGATCCATTTATGACTTCCACACAAATTGTCAACGAAATTGTCTAATTAGAAATTAGAAGGAGGTTAGTTGATGCTGGGTTATTTGGCCGCAGGCCGGCAAAAAAACACTTCCCTCAAAAAAAAATGCGAAAGCCCGATTGGACTTTGCTAAAAATTACTGTAACTGGACACATCAACAATGGAAAAAAGTAGTTTTTAGCGATGAATCCAAATCCAATCTATTCAGAAGTGATGGAATTGCTTATGTGAGGCGCCCTGTAGGAAAAAGGATGAATAGAAAATATATTTCACCTACTGTGAAATAACAATATGGGAGGCGTTCCATACAGGTTTGGGGGGTGGTTTTCGGGCTACGGCATGGGTCCACTCTTCAGAATAAATGGAATAATGGACCGGTTTCTGTATAAAGACATTCGACAAAATCAAATGAATTTAGGAAGAAAAAATGCCTGTAGGTGCTATTTTTCAACAAGATAATGACCCCAAGAACAAATACAAACTGATGACCGAATATTTAAGAGATGAAATAATCGATTTATTACCTTGGCCTTCACAGTCTCCACATCTTAACCCCATTGAAAACATGTGGGACTATGTGGACACAAAAATCCGGGATCAAAACTACAGCAACTTGGATCAACTTTTTGAAGCACTACAGAATGCCTGGAAAGCAATTATGAACATTATATAACCAATTTGCTGCAATCTATGCCCAGAAGGTGCGAAGAGGTCATCAGACAGAAAGGATATTATACGAAATATTAATTATTTTTATGTTTTCTATTTATTTCAAAATATTTTCAAATTAATTTGTAAAAGTTGCTATAATTTTGTCCACAAGAATATACATATTATTTTATTATACGTTTTTTAATAGATTAATCAACTTTTAATGTCCTTAAAATCAGGGTTGGAAAAATCATGATTTTTATAAAAAAATATAAAAAATCATATTTTTTTTATTTAAATCAGATTTTTTTTATTTTAATTCAAAACAATATTTAAATCGGATTTCCAAATGACTAAAACTTATTTCCTATTAAAGTCGTATTCTAAATGGCTAAATCTATACCGCGATACCGATAACATTAATAATTCTACGTGACGTGTCATTTTTCCACATCGGCCACAATATATTCCGCAAAAAAGTCGTTCGCTTCAGATCGAAAGGATTTTTTTTCAAACGTCTCAAAAATAGTATTTTTTGTCATTTTAACGCCTAGACATAAAAGTAATGCACTGTTACGCCTAAGCACAAAAGTACAAAAATATATTATTAAACTGATATTAAGTGTCAAATTCAACGAGTGTACAAATTGTTGCTCGATTACTGTTTACATTATTTGTAATGTTTGAAATTGATTAGAAAAATATTTGTAATGTTTAAAAAAATAGTAGGTATGTTCTATTCGGATTAAAAATGTACTTTTTATGCCTACGTCGGAATAGCTTTACAATGGTCCTTCAAAGGTACAGCATCGTCAAAAAAAGTATAATTTTTACTCCTAATAAAACAATACATTATTGTTCGGAAATAGTCTTTAAGTCGAGAATGAAATTAGTATGTATTATCAAATGTCAAAGTGTAAAGTACTTACTGCAGATCAAAATCCCGGTAGGAATTTGGAAACATACAACCGTTTCAAAAAAAAAAAAAAAACATAGTTTCTGACAACGATTGTATATTCTCGGGAATGAAGATATAGTTTCTATATAAGAAGAACCTAGTTCTACATTAGACTGCGAATGATATGTATTCGAACTTATGAACAGCGAACTTTTGTCACTTAATACATAAATTTTAAAGTCCCTGCGTTTATCGGTCTAACGAATTCAGAATTCACACGAAATTAGTTCAATAATCGGTCCAACAATTAAATTGATGAATAGTTATTTTTATATAGTTTTATAACGTTTACAATTATTTTTCGATTTATTGTCTGTTATATCTGTTATAGAAATATTTTTTATAGTTTTCTAGGACACATTTTTATAACTTTTACAATTATTTTTTGATTTATTATAAAGTCTCAATAAAATATTTTTTTTTGATTTAAATCATATGATTAAAATTAAAATAATCACTTGATTTAAATCACGATTTGAATCATTTGATTTAAATCATGCCAACCCTGCTTAAAATAGACATCTAGACTTCAACATTTTATTTGGGTGAATAGGAAAATTGCTATTACTTTGTAGGCAATTTTATATTCGAATTTTAAAAGTTGCTATAATTTTGGCTACTACTGTAAATTCCCGGTTCCGAAAAACAGCTCCGGTTCCGGAAACCCTAGCCAGCATTGGCATGGTGGTTCCGTACCAATTACGGGCACGTAAAAGTATAGGTATACAATCTATCGCGAAAAAATAAATTTTGATAAAATTATTTTAATATTTTCTTATTTTTAATAAATGCAGTAATTTTTGATGACATTTTTACATTGAGTACTTACTATACACTATACATATGTCTAGTGCCGCCACTGAATCGAAAATGTAGCCGTTCCAGCCCTAATACGACAGAAGTCGTCAGATTTCAAAGCACGTTTCGTTTAATTGCTTTTGGTTTTATTTCGTCGATATGCTTTGAAGTGCTCGTTATTTTGATTCTATTGTATTATGTTTGAACGGTAATGTTATACAGCACAAATTGAATTGTTTTCCATTATTATTTCGGTTCTATGATGGGTTGAGAGACTCGAGTTGATTAGCATCGTAAATACTGTGGAATATTTTGCGCAATACAAGTATTTTAATATCATATATTGCTGATTTTTGCACTCACATTTATTTAATTTATTTGAAGAGTTATCAAGATACTGTCCCAAAAATTCAAATTGTAAAAAAGTGTTTTAAACGGAAATGGATTAATGGGATGGATGGGGAGCAAAATATAACGAATCCAAACAACCGGTAGGTTATTGCGAATTTTGTATTGGGTGTATATGCGACGTAAAACGCCAAAATAAACATTTTAATTTGTTTCGTGAATATGTTCGAGGTAGGACAGGAACTGAGAAAAATATTAGTAAACAAACCAGCTTTTGAACATTCTCCAGATGTCTATGGTCAGGAACTGCGTCTGCATAATTAAATAATCCTTTTA
>NW_022146830.1:0-8646 GCF_002938485.1 Sitophilus oryzae
TTTTACCTTGATTGTGATGCCGGAATGATAAGTATAGTCAAGGATCCCTCCATATCTTTAAGAATATCACAGACTGCATTGACGCTTTTGCCACGCATTTCTATACTATTTACTTCCAAAATTTCATCGCCCTCATGAAGAAGACCGCTTTTCTCTGCTGCTCCCCCTCTTACTACTCGACCTAAAACAAAAAAAAATAATTTTGTTTATGTGTATGTAGCATGTCATTTTAGTTTATATAGGCACTGATTAGGTATACTATATGTATACAGATAAAAATTTTGTCACTAATTCGTGGTACGAAAATTGTTTTTTATGAGGATGAGCAAACGAGTAAAATTTCCTGTGCGCAAATATAAACTCGCGTTTAAACAGGGTAATAACTGGGCCGGTCAGGCTCTGTGCACAATTTTAGAGGCCATAAGTGGGCGTGCTATGTGCGCAAACTAGTAACCTAACTAGTGCGCGACTCCGAAAAATGGAACCCCGAAAAACAATGCTTTTGACGATAAGTTTATGATCTGTATAATCTGGGATATAGGCTTAGTGCATTCTCCGCCGGTATGGCGGTTGTTTACGATATTCTCCGATGGTCGCAGCAACCGGCATATACAAATACACGGGTTTAAATAGCGAGTATACGAAAAATTTATTATATAATTATTATTCTAAAAGTGTTAGAAAGTATAATTTCTGGAAATTCTAAAAATAAAAAAGTAAATATTTTGATATCTTCAGAAGATCTAATTTGTATTATAATTTATTATTCAAGCTAATAAAACTTTTTAGATGCATTCAACTACGGTAGCTAGCACAGTTTTACGCACCGATTTTGCTAGCGGAGACATAACTGGGGCTATTTCGGTTATAACGATTTTTTTTAAAGTACGTAATTATAATTTCAGAAGATGTTCATAAAAAATTAAGCACTAGTTGATTAAAACAAGTATACCGTTAATATTGCAAATTATAATTTATCGTCTCATAATATATTCCTATTTATTTTTTTAATTATGTAATGGGCACTTTGTTTACTCTTTACTCACTGGTTTCGTCGAGCTGTTTGAATCCATTTTTTGCTTTTGATCAAATCGGCGTGAGAAGTTGTGAAGCTCTAAAATGTTGTTATGAGAGATTTGAATATCCGGGAAAGCTGAATTATTGAATGTTATTGCACCCAACAATCACGTAATTACACTTTCCTTTGCGTGTGTTTAAATTGTCTCAACACAAAGCGACGCCTAATTCGGATTCTTTTTCACGTATTTTTTTCTACCTGAAACAACGTTACATAACACAAACCTCGTACCTGAGTGATAGTTTCAATAACTGCACTATTAAAAATTAAAATACTTAAATATTATGACAAAGTCGCGATTTTAATATTATATCAATGCGATCAACATCGGAACTGCTTGAAATACAGGCCGAAAACTTCTGATTTCTGCCGTATCGAGCGCTGGTTGGAATTTTTAAAATCAACCGAAATGCACCAAGCCTATAGGCACTCGATTGGTACTGACCAAACCTGACAAAAGCAATGAGAACAGAGGACTGGAAGGAATTGTATCATTACCTCTCTTCATATTGTAATTTATTTATTTTGACGCCCTCATATGCATCTAATTGCCTGTAAATATGCCCCAAATATTTACCTATGATAACAGCATCCCCTTCGTTTCTCACAGTGGCGCCTAGAGGCTCAGTCGTTTTTTCTATCCTAATAATTTTTATGTTATCTTCGCTCCCGTAGCGACTGCTCCTGATGGCTGGCAGACCAAGGGGAGGTTGTGGCGGGGGCGATGTCGAATCCGGTGGTAAAGTGGAAGCAACGCCATCGTGAGCTACCATCAAGCCTTCGAATTCGTATCCTGCAACAAGCAACGTACTGGTATTATACTTTTATTTGTTCTGTACAATCATTATACCGGGTGTGTCTCCAAAGTGGTTCACCCCTATAACTTTTTTACTTTTTTAGTTAAAAAAACGAAATTTGTTATGTTGACATAAATTAGGATTGACTGACGTACAGTACGTCTGCTGGATCTGTGTCTATGAAAGGAATGCGGACAAAAAACATTTAAATAAACAGCAATATATTTTATACGTCGACTTGACTTATAATATTATTAATCATCAGCTCCGTCCACTCATTTTATTGGCTACTTGCAAATTTGTCGAATTTTTATTGATGGGACGCGTCGTCTATTTTTTTACGAAAAACATGGAGATAATATCGTTTCCCCTCTCACGGATACCCCATAGCTATAGGACGGACAGACGTACTGTATTCAATAATTGTTTTCGGTCACTTCCTGTTTCACAGGAAAAGTTTCACAACTTTTGATTTTTAAATGGCACCCTCGGTATTTATTTACTTTATTCGATAGAAAATGACATTCTGAATAGAATGGTATATCATATGTCAACTTTTGACATTAGCGCCTGTGGTTTATTTGAAATTATAACATGAGGTTCATAACGAAAAGTTGACTCAAATACCAAGTGGGTGGTATCAAATTATTCGGAAAAAAATGCTTTTTCCAAATGTGCTAATGAGCCACCCTCGTTCCATTTGAAAAAATTGAGAAATGATTAAAAATAGGATTTGGGCATCTTTTAACCGGTCATGACATGACACTAAAAACATTAAACTATCAAATGTATTTTTCCAAGGCTCCTTGATTAAACATTAGAAAAACTAAAATTGAATACGTCAATCAATCCTAATTTATGTCATATACTAAAATACCAAATCTCGTTTCTTTATCTGAAAAAATAAAAAGTTATAGGGATGAGCCACTTTTGAGACGTACCCGGTATAAAGTCAATATTCGACGGGTATAGAGCTTTGAATAAAAAGATTAAAGCTTCATTAGGATTCAGCTCGAAATTAGAGATGTACAGGGTGGGTCAAATTGGACGCTTTTAAAGGGAAACACCCTTTTCTATAGGAGATAGACAAAAATTAATATCGGTGTCTGGAGCTCAATTTTTATCAAAAACGTGATGGTGAAAACCGCACATCGATATCTGTTACCGTTTCGGAGTTACAGGGTGTTTTTTTTTCAAAAATGTGCATTTTAAACAAATCGCTGTAACATTTTTGCTATGGAAAATGTATTTTTATGAAAACATTTCCAAAGCACACTTTTTTACGTAGAATTTAATGGTTTAAGTACTTATATATTTTTTTTTAATTAATAAATTAGGAGTTATCAACAGAAAAATGGATTTTTTATTTGGGACACCCTGTATATTTTTAATTAAAAGAACTTAAAATTACCTTTTCAAAATTATAGCACACTTGATATTTTGTTAGAGTCCCCTTCGAAGTACAGAATTTGTAAAAGTTCGCGACTTTTAACTAGTAGGCTTTGGACCCCTTATTGATGATCTGCCCCTAATGGAACTCCAAAACATATTTTTTCAGCAAGACGAGGCACCGCCTCAGAACGCTGAAGTTCATCAATCAGCAAATTTTGCAGCCAATTTCGAGAATAATTGAATAGCTAACTAAGATCTCAGCCGTTGGCCGTCGAGGCCACCGGACTTAGTGCATATGGATTTTTATCTTTGTGGAAGAGTAAAGGTTCTGATTTTTAAATTGCCGGTATAATCTAGACAAAAATTAGAAATACTTAGCGGTTATGCGAGGGCATTTTTCACCCCCCTGTGAGTTAATGAATTCCGCGATAGATGTTCAAAAACGGTCCCATCTCACAGTGATTCCCAGAGAGATTATTACTTAGAAATATTAATTTCAAAATGTTTGCATGAAACTGTTGCTAATACTTTTCTTATATTCCCCTGTAAACGATACATAATAAATAACAAAATCAAGTAAGCCTAGTGTAGCGCTTTTTTTTTATTAGAAATGTATATGTAATGACATGTGTAAATGACATAAACAGTTTTCAGATAACGCCAATTAATTACTTATTTTATTAAATTTGATAAAAGCTGTTGCCTTTTCTGTAATGGACGTTCGAAAAGAAGGTAAAAAGAACTGTTTTTTTTGCGCTTAATTAAACCTAAGTAATATTAGTTTATGGCAATTTATTTGAAGGCAACAAAAATAGTATTTTTACATTTTTGCTTGTCACTATTTAAGACTTTTAACTACTTTTCCTTTCAAATCCTCTTAAACGACATGATAATACTTGTTGCTTAAAGTATATTGCATATAAATTAATTGCCACTGGCTGCCGCGAATTGCCGCCGGATCTTATACCGGGTGGTTAAAGATTGACTTTTTGTCTTAAAATAAAAGTAACTTATTTTTTCCTCTTCGTGTCAACTTATTTCGTGGACACACTGTATATCAATTGACAATAAAATTGTATTTATAAAATGAAACAACTGTCTCTTTTATTTTTTCAACATTTAAAATAAATTTGACGTCTTCAATATGAAAATAATCTGTATATACCTTTCCGAATAGTTAGAACTTAAAATGCAAATCACATGAACTGGGCCCAATTTTTTTAATATATATTACATTAAGTTTTTTATATACATTAATTTAGCATTTGTTATCAATTTCTATTAAAAAAGATGCAGTCAAGCTATATCTAGATATCTAACAGTTATGACCGCGCAGCTAATTAAGGGGAACCTCTGTGCATCTGTCCATAACAGAAGACAGTCTATATGTCAAACCAAACCAAACACCTGTAGCAAAATCTCATGTTTTGGTTTGCTATTTATTTTTATTGTTATTAGATATAGTTTAAATGTGTTCATGTTGTTAAATATAGTTTATATTGTTATAAAATTCTGCATCTCTCATTACAAATATTATTTTCGTTTTAATTACTGCTCACAGCTAGATTTTTTTTTGCATTACAGCGGGGCGCCGTTCAAAGCCTACTTATCCAAAGTAGGCAAATTTTTATAAACTCTATATCTCGAAGAGGAATCGAGCAAAATTTCAAGTGTGCTATATTTTTGGAAAGTTAATTTTAAATTATTTTCAATGAATTAAAATCTAATGATCTAAATGATAATTTAATCTAAATGATATCTGTATTTCAAATAGGTACTACTTGTATTACCTACTGGTATCTGAAATAAGTCACATTTCTGACTGTACCTGTAAGTAAGGTAGCCAATTCCACCGCGTAGGCACTCTGCGAATTGCCCAAGGCGTCCTGGGCGTCCCTGAGAGCATTTTGAGCTATGGGCTGTGTCCGAACGGAGGTCTGCGATCGGACAGCCTGTATCTTGTTATGTATGGCCAGCGCCCGGCCAAATTGAGGAGACAATAGGAGGGACTGTATGGCAGCTATACGTCCCTCTAGCCCGGAAATACCGGAACCAGCCGACGTTTTCTTCAGCTGAAGCTGGAGCCTTTGAACGGCATCGACCAGATCACCATAAGCTGCAACAATGATTTCGATATTAGCAACATATTTTGAGCCAATACTGTAGCCAAATAATTAGATTTTTAGAAATTGTGAGTGATGGGATCATTGGAGGACTACTAAAGCTACAATTTAAAATTGTTTTCAAAAGTTACAGGGTGTCCCAAATAAATAACTGTATATGAAATAAAATAAAATTTTGGATTACCGTATGCCGAATGGACACATTCCTTCTCTTCCTCGGAAGACTCTGACGTAAAATCCGTAACTTCGTCTTCATAGGCGTCGTTGATGGTACCTTGAGGCTTGCTCTCCAAGGCTTGTAGTTTCCGGGAACCCCGCAACGATCGGTTGAGGAACTCATTTTGAGCAGCTATCCTTTCTTCTTCCTCTTTCCTTTTGCGTATTTGTTCCTATGTAAAGATAACGTCATTTAATAATATACGTACATTTTTAAAACATCACGTGCAGGTTTCGCCTTGTCATTAAAACGGGCTTTGTGGCCATGGTGAGGACATTTTCTTTCAGCGCTATGAGACAAGTATGCTGTATTTTTTTAAATGGAATGGTTCAAAATGGTGCATTTTTTTTTAAATAATTTGAGACTTTAAATTAAAATATGTAACAGAAAACAGTCATTAGGTTATGTACAACTGTATGATTGATAATAACTAAGAATAGAAATTTCTGATTTACAATACCTTTTTTTATACAGGGTCGCTTTTATGTATGGAAACGGTCGATTATTAGGTAAAATATAGGAGGTACGGCAAAAAGTTAAATATAAAAGTTATAGGCTTTATAAATATCTATTAGCGGGTACTAAATTTAAGTATACAGGGTCGGCCATAAAGTCGTGGCACATCAAAGTTTCATTTTTTTTAAATGGAACCCCCTGTATATTATTGCATATTTCGGTTCTTCCTTCAGTACTAAGCAAAAATCGAAATACACACAATGTACCTCATACCAACCGTTTCCGAGTTATTGACTTTTGAAAATATCACTTAAACAATTTGATTTAATTATTTTCGATATGTTCAGTTTCATTTAACGATGTCCCTTTGCCGAAACTGTAATACTTACTAATATTTGACATTAGTCCTCAAGTTAGCTTATAGATGTATAAAATGAGAGTACTATAGCAAGTCTGGAAATTACAAAATTTTCGTTTATCATTTCAATTCTTCAATTTATGTACATTCTGTATTACCATTATTGTTTAATATTGAAGGAAGAATTGAAATATGTAATAATATAAGGGGGTTTCATTTAAAAAAGATAAAGTTTGATGTGACACAACTTTATGACCTACCCTGTATACTTAAATTTACTAGTAGCTAATAGGAATTTAAAAACTCATTACAACAGTATCACAGTTTCGGCAGAATGGCATCATTAAATCAAACCAAACACATCGAAGTTAATTAAATCGAATTGTTTAAGTGATATTTTCAAAAGTCAATAACTCGGAAACGCTTGCTTTGAGGTACATTGTGTGTATTTCGATTTTTGCTTAGAATTGAAGGAATAATTGAAATATGTAATAATATACAGGGGGTTCTATTTAAATAAATGAAACTTTGATGTGCCACGACTTTCTGAACGACCCTGTATACTTAAATTTATTTCTCTCTAATAGATATTTAAAAATCCTAAAACTTTTGTATTTAACTTTATGGGGTACCTCCTATATTTTACATAATAATCGACCGTTTCCATAGATAAAAGCCACCCTGGACCCTGTATGCATATAACACAAAAAGTAAATGGTATTCGATATTTCGTTACTTTCCTTTATGTATTTTCTCTAAACTGTAACATTAGATGATTATATACAATACGATCGAAAAAAAACGCGTCACCCTGTAGAGTTTCGATATTAAATAATTCTTATTGTTATTATTGCAGAAAAACAAATATTTATATATTCCCGTTGTTGAATGGTGGGTGCTTCCCATTGTATTAAATTACAGTATTAAATTACACATATGATGTACCTTACACAGATGATGTATCTTTACTGTATTTCGAACTGATAGATAGTTAATATCAATAAATATAGTATATCAAAAATTAATAATTTTTGACATAATATACCCGACCGCAGATACACGCAACCGTTTTTAAAAATAGTTAGAAAATAATTCGAATATGAAAATAACAACATAGAATTCGTTTTTACTAAAAATACCATACGATCGAAAAAAAAACGCCGTCATGGGCGGCTAGGGAATCGATAATAATTTTGACGAGGTGAAGCCCTAGACTTGATTTACCTGGCTCTCTCTTTTTATCTGGCTTACTCTTTTTATATTTTAAAGGCGCTTACAGCCAGTTTTGGCATTAAGAAGGTTGTATTTCATGTCTATAGTGAGTAAAAATGATTTTTAAATGGGGTAAAAAAAATTTTAAAATAGATTTGTGTCTCTGGAAACATCCTTTTTAATCTTTTTATAATTATTAGAGTTAATTTTTAACAAGTTTTATGTCAATTTTTAGTAAATGACGTCTAGAACTTGACCTCGCAAAAATTATCATCGATTATCCTCATTCCCAGCCGTCTTTGACGCCGTTTTTTCGATCATACGGTATCATAAACATGCGTAAAAATCACATTTTAATAGTTATCCGAAAGCTCTTCTTGATAAATGTTTTTTTTTTCTATTACTAACAATAACATAAATATTAATAGTGATTTAATAGTGGGAGAAGAGGTCATATGCAGTAAATTACGATAAATTCAAGGTCTCTCATACATATTTTATAAATACTAGAGTTATTTAAAGGCCATAACAATAAAATACTTAATTGAAAATTAAAGAAACTTGAAATCTTTTCATAGAGCATACCGGGTGCGTCTCAAAGGTGGCTCATCCCTATAACTTTTTATTTTTTCAGATAAAAAAACTTGGTAGACGTTTTGAGTTTTGATATGTACAGGCTACAGGCTGGTCCAAATCGTAGGTACTAGGGAAAGTTCGGCAATATACGGGTGCGTCTCAAAAGTTTTTTTTTCAGATCAAAAACGAGATTTGGTATGTTAGTATATAACATAAAATAGGATTGATTGACGTATTCAATTATTTTTAGTCACTTCCTGTTTCACCAGAAATGACTACAACTTTTGATTTTTAAATGGCACCCTCGGTATATTTCTACTTCATTCGATAGAAAATGACACTCTGAATAGAATGACATTTCATATGTCAACTTTTGACATTGTCGCATATGGTTTATTTGGAATTGTAACATGCGGTCCATAACAACAACTTGACTC
>NW_022146831.1:0-13766 GCF_002938485.1 Sitophilus oryzae
AGTAGGAGATATTAGCCGATTGGGCTCCTCCACATGCGCAGTTCGCTTGACCTTGACATATGTGGCTTTCAAACCTCCTTGAGTGATTCCAGAAAGAACCTTGTTGTGAGACCTTAAACGACCTTTAAGGTTGACTTTCAGATGTATTTGAAATGCGTTTGTGTACCCTTCACAAGGAGCTTGATGGACAATCTTGAACGACCTGTAAGATTGACTTTCAGATGTCTTTGAAATTAGTCACCATGAATGTTCTTCTAGGCTGCCAAGGTGGGGGGTAGTTTAACATTGTGTATATAAAGCGACTTTCATGGAAACGTATTCAGATATAGAATCTCTTGTAAAGTAACAAGTCGTGTGTATACATTCCAAAGAAACATTGTGTGGTGTATTCAAAAGTGTTTGAAGGTATATTGCGTAAAAGTTTTTTCAAATATTTATTACATTTTTTTTAAAATGAGTATTTCAAAGAATACATTTGAACAAATTAATAAAAAGCTTGAAGAAATTGAATTAGTCGAACGTAAATCCATATCATCGTTGACAGTGGGAAAAATATATATTATTAAAAATATGGTGTCGATGACAACACGTTTTGGAAAAACAATTCTAGCAACATTACACGATAAAACAAGTAACTTAACATTCCAATCATTTCTACCAAAACGTGTTGTTCAGACTTTCACAGATGATCTAGTACAGCTCATAAATAAATTCGATGATAAATATTATTTATGTTATTTAGGGCAGAGTTCGGTATTAGCTGGTGGAAATACTAGAGCCCTCCTTAATTTTGGTGTGTTGGAGTAAACATTTATTAATATAATATTAAAAAAAAATGTAATAAAATGTTAAGTAACTTGTAATAATTACATTCATTGAATACTCACACATGTATTCTTGTTAAAGATGTGCGACGTTGTCACTGAAAAGTATGATTCTAATGCATATGATGAAGGCCAAATGTTACACGTTTATAAATTAGCTGTACAATTGAGAAAAATATGTGGCGACACCCTGAAATTCCTAAATCTTCTTGGAGACAATGATGATGATGAGAAATATATTAAATACCTTAAAACCTCAATAAACTATCGTATTGGAGCACATTTGTGTGAAAAGTATGTGTATGGTAGCATTAGTCTGGATACATTTTGCTCTGAAATGGTGGAGGAAGATTTAAGAAGTTTTTTACTTAGAATTCCACATATCCCAGATGATATTTCTGAGAAATATCTCCTCTATGAAGAGACATTTTCTGCAACCATCAATCCAGCATTACAAAAAGACGGAACCAGTAGTGTCTCGAACGATGTTGACACAGTAGATAACATGGAAGTCGATGTAGCAGCTAGCCTAGGCTAATACATTTTATACCTACACATTATATATTTACCATGAAAAACAAATTGTAAAACGTCATCAATAAATATGTACTACTACTATCACCCTGTTTTTTTTTATTATATATATTTATATAAATAAGAACAATTACTGAAAATATTTTAGTTATAGTTGAATATGGCTCCTGTTAACAATACAGTTGACAAGTTTGGACGCAAAAGAAATAATATCAAAGTGCGTACAATACGTGGTGCTGCTGGAATAGGATTTAAATTAACATCCAGTGGAGATTACGACATAACTCAAAAACGTTTAACGAATGTCGCTCATCCTAGAGATAAGACAGATGCTATAACAAAACAATATATTGACAAGGAACTTGTTCAATTGAACAAAGCATTTGCAAATATATTGAATAATGATGTGGAAGAGAAAATGATGAACGCGATAAAAAAAACTGTGGAAGAAAAAACGCGAGAATACATCCAAAGGATTATCGTGTTAGAAAAAAGAGTAAATCATATTATTAAAACTGAACAACAGGGGGGTGTTACTCCACTTAATAATAAATTCATATAATAATAGTACTTCCGTAGAAAACAGTTTAGTTCAGAGATGGCGACTAACAAAACAATTGATAAATTCGGTCGTAAGAATATTCATGATACTGTAGAAGTGTTGCGCAGCATGCCAGGAATTGGATATAAATTAACACCCAGTGGTGACTATAACATTCAAGGAAAACGAAGAATGTACCTTAGTGAGCCAATAGATAAGGTTGATGCAGTTGCAATGCAATATGCAGATGATAAAATACATAAAACAGTTGAAGTGTTGCGCAGCATACCCGGAATTGGATATAAATTAACACCCAGTGGCGACTATAACATTCAAGAAAAACGAATAATAAACCTTAGTGAGCCAATAGATAAGGCTGATGCAGTTACAATGCAATATGCAGATTATAAAATACATAAATTACAAGACCTTTATACTCGTATAATAACTAAGGATTTTATGACTCTAATATTGGCAAAGTTGGAATCTGAGATAGAACACAATAAGCCCAAATACGTGACGAGGATTGCAATTCTGGAAGACCAGCTGAATAAGTTTAAGGATACTAGGCGTTTGACGGATATCTCTGAACATATATTGGCAAATGTGAAATAAAAAAATATAGTAATAAATGTAGGTTTATTTAAATAAAATACGATTTAAAAAAAAATGTGTTGATTTTTTAATAGTACAAAGTAAACATATTATAAATTTTAAATAATATCAGAAGAATCAATCCATGAGTTAAACCTGGATGGAAAGCCTAACCACTTTACATAAAATTGCTTAACTTTATTTTTCTGTCGGTTACGCAGTATTCTTTCAACTAGATAAATACCCGGGGACTTTGTCTTCTGTAATTCGGCCTCATAAAAACATCCCTTAATTGGTTGACCTTCTACTGATTCTAGGATGTATGTCGGTGGCTGGGTGATGTTAACTTTTGCAACTTTAAACTGTTCAGTTGACCATGACGGAGTATATCCCTTATCAAAAATACTTTTGAATTTGCTTATTCGAACCACATCACCTAATCGAAATTTAAATTTTTTAGGTACAATTTTTATGTGATTGTAAGCGTCAATACGTGTGTTAGGATTAACATCAACCGGTTTCATTTGGGTGGTGCGGTGTTTCTTATTATTATACGTCTTCGTTACAGTAGGTAAAAGTTGTAGCCATTGGTATGAACCTCTAGCTGAAAACTCCTTATATAAATAATTCTTAAGTGTTCTTATTACTCGTTCTACAATTGCAGCTTTTTTGGTACTGAATGTAAAATAATGATTAATATTGTATTCTTCAACCATAGCTTGAAAAGTTCTATTGAAAAATTCCTTTCCTTGGTCGCTTTGTAGATTACTTGGTGCATACCCTGCTTCTGTAATAATATCCCTCATCGCCCTGGTAACTTCAACTCCAGTTTTATTCTTGACAGGTCTAGTGTACATATATTTAGAATAGCAATTTATACACACTAATATGTAACGATAACCATTATTTTCACTACTATATTGTTGCATTTCAGCCAAATCTATTTGCCACAAATCGCTATATCCCTTAATTATTGTACGCCTCCTTGGAAAATTTTTTCTAGCAGGTCTATGAAGTTCATTGACAATTTTTAACTTTTCAGGGCTAACCTCCATATTTCTAAAAGACGTATCTTGGAGAACTGATGAAAATTGCTACTTGCTTTTCTTAATAAATTATTCGTTCTTCCCGGAGTTCTTCAATTATAGATATTATTTCGTTATCATGTCCGGTGTGTCCCGCCATCTTTGAACTCCAGAGTAATCGTAAACGATCTATTAACTCTTTCGGTTTATTCCAATATACATAATTCACATTTTCCGAAATGACACGTTTTTGGAGGGGTAAGCTACCTTTTGAATTATTTTTCTGAATCCCAGTACCTAATCGAGTTCCTTGCATTAGAGGTTTTATGATACTTGTATACTTTCTCCACCTTGTAGCTCTCAACCCATACTTTTTATTATAGTCTGTATACGGTGCTTCTGTCAACTGCAAAATTGATTTATAATTTTCGATAACTTCGGGATCCATTTCACCTTCATTACCCAATGCTGGTGGATTTCTCAAGAAAAGTAGGTCGTAAAGTTCAGAGTTCCCTTGAAATTCACTAATTTTATTATTTTTGTCCACAAGAACAACATTACCGGGTGGAAAACGTATTTCCATTTTACCCATATACATCACATATTTGTTCTTCTTTTCACGTCGAACCCCATAAATATTGTCAAATAAAGATGGTTTAGCCGTAAATTCGTTTAGATAAGATTGAATTACACTGTCCGGAGATTCCACTGAGTAGTCACTAGATGTCATTGCAGAAGTATTTGAGGGTGGTGGTGTAACAAACCTTTCATCAAGCGTGTGTCTATGTATACTCGATTCATCCCAGAGAGGCTTCCGTGGTTTTATCAATGGAGTTGACGTTTCTTTTGGTGCACGCTCCGTAAATGCTGTCTGTGTGGGTGTACTTACACTTTCAGTTGATGTACCCATACTTATTTGATCGTATTTTGGTTTCAAACTTTTTTGTTTTTTAATAACATTGGATATAGATGTTAACGGTGTACTAATCGGTTCGTAAAATTTCTCCAATTCAATTTTATCGTGTACGCTTGCAGATTTAATTTGTTTAAATTTTTTTCGAACAGCATCTGTAGCTTCGACTAATTTGCGTTTCAAATCAATTTCCTCGTTCATTTTGGCTGTGGCCTACTACTATATCGTTTAGTTGTCAAATGAGCTTTAATTAAGATTACTCTATTAATATATAGCTATCGAACCCTACACGATATCTTCCAGAGTTTAAATCACTATCTTTATCGATAACTAAAAAACCATACTTATCGTTCCAACATTTTGCACACATCTCTTGAAATTGATTAAATGTTACATCAGGCGAAACATGGTCCGAATAAATATGACGTAGATTCATTTCATCCTGTTTAAACATAATAATTAAATTGGCATTATCGCGCACTAATTGTTTGGGAACTCGTGAGTATGTCTGGGCTAGGTAAAATGAATCCACATAATTGTGACGACCCATACTAAAATATGAGCGTATAACATCCTGTTTTTCACACATTACATCGTCGAATATAAAGATAGAATTTGGTTTAGCATCAGATGGTTCTAAAATACTGTTTGCATCACTAAATGTGTAGTAACCCAAACCCTTAATAGGTGTAAAAACTTTCTGCAGATACTCATATTTCGGTTGATACAACGACTTGGAATATATGTAAACATTTTCAAAACACAATCCCAACGGATGAGTAAGTAAGGTAATCATAACATTAGTTTTTCCACAGTTTGATGGTCCTATTAACAATCCACGAATCGATAAAGGGAGTAGCGGACCATGACGCCTTCTATATTTTGAAGTGTAACTGGACCCCACCTTTTTATCAATATTTTCGATATCTAGTTTCTGTTTAAGTTTTACAATCTTCATTTTTTTCTTCTAATAAAAAAAATAGTAGGTACATTAAAGTGAACGCCTGGGTTTAATGTTCATTCAGATGTCGCTCGTCAAACGAACTGGACGCTCTCGATATTCAAATAAAACTGGTAGTGGTATAGTTAATTCGTTAATTAATAAGTTACCGTTTGAGTTACATCTTCCCGGATATCAGTACTGTGGACCCGGTACAAAACTAAAAAAGCGTCTAGCGAGGGGCGATTTAGGTATTAACCCCTTGGATGCAGCTTGTAAGAAACACGATATAGTATATTCGCAAAATCTTAATAATTTGGGTGAACGTCATAAAGCAGATAGCGAACTTGAGCAACGTGCTTGGGAGAGAGTTAAATCTAAGGACTCTACTGCAAGTGAAAAAGCTTCAGCTTGGTTAGTAACAAATATTATGAAGGCAAAACAACGCTTTGGGATGGGGTATAGAGCGAGATCAAATAAGGGTAAAAGTATCAAAAAAGGAAAACGACTCCCAGCTAAATCTTTGAAAGGTGTGCGTAAACGTAAAAGATTACCCAAACTTGCTTTTGGAAAAGCGCTGAGACGACCGATTCAAGCCGAATTACGCAAAGCCGGAGGTAAAAAAATTGCTGAAAAAGACATTCTAAACGCTTCTCGAATAGCCTTAGCTGCAGCACGGAAATTCTTGCGAAAATCCGGTGGTAAAAGAAGAATTTGCACTCCTAGAATAATACCTATTCCAAAAGTGGGTGGCTTATTACCATTAATACCAATATTTGCCGGTCTTTCAGCTTTGGGATCACTGGCTGGAGGAGTTGGAGGTATCGTTCGTGCTATAAAGACGGCAAAAAATGAGAATTCTCAAAAGACAGGCGGCCGCCTAACTTTGAATTCAAAGGGGAATGGTATATATTTAAAACCATACCGATCAGGTTTAGGACTTTTTATGAACAAATCAAAAAACTCATAGGATCCCTGCCCCAAAGACCACTATCCAATATCGACATAAGCAAGTATGCATTTCAAATGAAAATACCAAATTTTAGAGGGGTTTATATGAGGGATACTCTTCCATGGCGTGGTCCAAAATGCTATGAATGTGCTATTGTTAACTTAGATAGTAGCAAGGGGTTAGGGACACATTGGGTGGCATACAAAAAGGTAAATTCACAAGTTATTTACTATGACAGTTTTGGTAATTTATCACCCCCTATAGAATTGCTAGAATATCTACGACGAGGTTCCAAAGCTGCCACTAATATTTACTATACATACGATCGTCAACAGAAGTTTGGAACAGTCTGGTGCGGACATTTGTGTTTAAAGTTTCTCTCAGAATCATAATATGTCTTTGACACCTCAGATGGATCGAGATCATTATAAAAAAATGGCTTTATCGCTTAAAGTCTACTATCGCCATGGTAGTTTACTAGAATTAACTTCTGAACAGTTAGAAAACATGCCAAAAGAAGTTATGATTACCTGTAAACCGAATGAAATTGCATTAGTATGGGATAAGTTACCGGAACACATGAAAAACGACATTGATATCCTTAAGTATCAATATTCTAGTGAACAATACAACAATTTATATGAAGAAGAAGAGAGTGACGTATCAACACCTAGAAAACTATATTGTTGCTATTGTAAAATGAGGGATGTAAATATTACCAATGAAAAAATAGAGCAAGGTAAACGTCGGTTCAGCTTTAACCCACTAAAATGCTGCAAACAACAATAAAAACCATGTTGAAGTTAATTTACCATCAGTTATGTCTTACACATTTACCTTAACGGGACGCTCTAGCGTCTTAAGTGCAAACTTTTATCCACCTATAGAACTGAATGCTACAGATAGATATGGACTTGCACTTGTTGGCTTCTATACGTACAACTCAATTTTTAACATAGACGAAAGTAACAATCGTTTCTCTTATAAGAAAACCGAAAAATCTAAATCTGTAAATATGATAATTCCACCTGGTGTTTACGAAATATACGAAATTGAAAAAGCTATGCTCACCGCATTAAAGGAGTCTACTAAAGAAAACGAGGATAATTTATTTTCACTGTTGGCCAACAACAACACACTAAAATGTGAGATTAAATCAAAATATATAATCGACTTCACGGAAGAAAAGAGTGTCGGAAAAATGCTCGGATTTGGTCGTGTTCTGCTAAAAAATGGTATAAAACACGAATCGACATTTCAAGTGGACATTATGAAAGTACGTATAATACGAGTAGATAGCAATATAACTTCGGGAGCATATCTTAATTCAAACGAATGCCATATATTGTTCGAATTCGATATAGAATCTGAGCCTGGCTTTAAAATCACAAAGGAGCCTTCAAATCCTATTTATTTACCATTAAGACCAGACGGGCGCCAGTTCTTAGATAACATCACACTACGCATCTTGGATGACAACGGTGATTTGATCAATTTCCAAAAAGAAAAGATTATAGTTAAGCTGGAATTGAAAAAGTTGACATAAATATGGGCTTCCGCTATAATTGTCAACCGCAAATTGTGCTTTCTTCTAGACTAGCAACGTATCCCAATAAAAGCAAGCGACCACCTAAACCAGAATCCATTTATAAACCAAACTTAAGGTGTGAAGGACGTCTACCACGACTCTCTACCAGAGATTATAAATTTCTACAATTTATTGGATTGAAAGTACGTAAACAATCAAAATGATGACAACTAGCGAAAAAATTGAAGTTTTTACAGAACCTATTCTCGATAATTCTATTGTTAGCTTGCAAGAACACACGTATAAACCATATGGATCTCCAAAATTTCAAAATTCCGACGAAATTCGAATTCCAGTTCATTTTCAGGATATTATTTTGGACATATCCGAAAGTTATATCTACATTGAGGGCACATTTGAGACTACCGACGCAACTAAAAAATGTTATTTATCAAATAATTCACTAGCTTTCCTTTTTGATGAAATCCGATACGAGATGGGTGGTGAAAAAGTTGCAGCAGTCAGAAAACCTGGGATAACTACAGCTTTAAAAACGATGGTTTCCTTTGGTACCGCACATACCAAACCGCTTCTAACATGTGGCTGGGGTCTAAACGAAAAGAAACAAGATATTTTAGATCTCTCCAGCAATATTTTTTCGGGTAAATTACCTTTAAAATATTTAATGGGTTTTGCCGAAGATTACACAAAGGGAATTTTTAATGTAAAGCAGGAATTGATTATAATAATCGCTCGTACCTTTAGCAATTGCTATATTGGTGAAGTGGAAGCTAATATAAAAATTAATAAAATTGAGTGGAAAATTCGCCATATAATCCCAGAAGATCGACAAAAACTTAAAATATTGTCTCGTATCAATAAAGGTAGTAATAGTGCAAATATTCATATGACTTTTCGAACGTGGGACCTTTACGAACTGCCTGCTTTAAGAGAGACTTCGTCAGATGTTTGGGCCATTAGAACTAGCACAAGTTTGGAGAAACCTCGTTATATTATCATCGGATTTCAAGATAATAATAATTCGGAAAATTTTAAGAATAACGCAACCCAGTTTACTTCTGCCAACGTTAGTGATATTAGAGTGTATCTTAACTCAACTGTTTTCCCTTACGAGAGATGGAACCTAGATTTTACAAAAAAACTGTACGCTGCAGCCTATTACAATTATGAAAATTTCCAAAGAAGCTATTATGGACGCGAATTTAATGATCCTATGATGCATTTCGGCGAATACACAAAAAATCCAGTATTCCTAGTCGATTGCGTTCACCAGACAGAGAATGTGAAATCTTCAACCGTAGATGTGAAAATCGAGTTCCAAACACGAGATAGCAAATTTCCAAAAGACACAAAAGTATACGCCTTAATAATACATGACTCAATAATTAATTATAATATTTTAAATGGTTCGGTGTCGAACCAATCTGTATTCTAATGTTAAGGAATAATTTTTTGACACAAAAAAAAAATAATGTTTTAATAGTGCATTATTGTTATTTTAATTATAACATTTTACATTGTTCGAGTTCGACCAAGTTGTATTTTAACTTTAAGGTTTACTGTTTTACACGATAATTTTTTTATATGATATATTAAATAGTTCGGTGTCGAATAAACCTGTTTTTTAATTTTAAGTTGTTTTTAATTATCGATCTAGTGTCTAGTAAAAAGTTTTATTAAAATAAATAGATATATAAATACATTTGGTTTTTATTCTTTTTTTTTATAATTCTTATTGTGGTTCTAAAAAGAACCGATTTTATTATATCTAGTGGATCGACGATTATTTATGGGGTAGTTGAGTCTGCTTCTCCATCGTCATCATCATCCTCAACGATTTCTGGAACCCACATCCAAGAGCTGTCAGCTGGTCCAGCTAATTCGTCCGGTGGTTGACATGGAGTCCACCAACTTGAGGAATCAGGTAAAGTGTCCTCCTCCGAATCGGTTTCTTGATTGTATTCTTCCAAGTCAATCTCGATGCGTTGACCTTCCTCAAAAAATTCGGTTTCTTCCGAGGAATTCGAGTCGGGTGACGCTGGGCGCTCCACTCTTTCAGTTTCTAGACTGAATACAAACGAAGAGGAATCTGACATGATGGTTACTGATCCCAAGAATGTGAGCTTTGAGCTATTTATTTCCCGAACAGTGTTGCCGTTTCACAAATATTTTCCGAAAAAATACTTAACAAACATGCGCATAATAATTTAGTTATATTTAGTTATATTAATAAATTTAGTTATATTTATACAGCTTTTTTTTACTAATAAAAAAAAAAAAAGTTTTACGATCAAGTAGGCTTTGAACCCCCACGAAAATCGTGTCATTGTCGGTCAAAAAAAAAAAAAAAAGGTTCGGTTCGACATTGTCCCATTTTTACAACAGATAAGAACCACCCGTTGGCCAGGTGTTTCAGTTTCAAAAGAATATTTACCTGTGCGAAGAGAATGTGATAAGTGGATAAGATGGTACTTAAGCTACTGAATTTTCAAAGCTTACTTCGACGTTAATCAATTTTACAACAGGGAAGGACCACCCGTCGGGCAGGTGTTTGCGAGGGTGGATATCAATCAGTTTACAAAGGGGTGGAATATTGGCAGCGGTCGTCCCAACTCTACCTTGAAAATACTGTCATTGTCGGTCAAAAAAAAAAGGTTCGGTTCGACATTGACCCATTTTTTACAACAGATAAGAACCACCCGTTGGCCAGGTATTTCAGTTTCAAAAGAATAGTTACCTGTGCGAAGAGAATGTGATAAGTGGATAAGATGGTACTTAAGCTACTGAATGTTCAAAGCTTACTTCGACGTTAATCAATTTTACAACAGGGAAGGACCACCCGTCGGGCAGGTGTTTGCGAGGGTGGATTGTCAGCCAAAAAAAAAAAAGGTTCGGTTCGTTATCGACCCATTTTACAACAGAGAACGTTTTCAGGTGTGCCAGATGTTTCAGTTTCAAAAGAATATTTACATCGGCGTAGATAATGTGGGAAGTTGGTACTAAAAGGATACTTAAGCTACTGATTTTTCAAAATTTGGTTCAACGTCAATCAATCAATTTTACAATAGGTAAGGACCACCCGTCGGGCAGGTGTTTTCAGGTTTAGACGTTCCAAGAAATTTTACCTACGCTACTTATACGTCTTATACGACGCTAATAGTTTTGATTTTTGCCTTTCTGTTATTGGTTCAATCCCCGATAACCCAGTAAGGGTGGTTTTTCAAGATTTACTTTTTTTATTGTTAGGCTTTCTTTTGCAAAAGTAACATCCAACGTAATTTTCTTTTTTTATCTATAGAAATATAAAAAGAAATATAATATATAATATATAAAAAGAAAAAAATATATATAGAATATAACTCCGATAATAAATAAATAATTTAAATTAATATATGTGGGGTTCTAAGATTTTTTTATTTATAATAAGATTGTTCTAAGATTATTTTATTTTAAAATGTTTAACTATATACAAGAAAAAAGTAATTTTCTTTTATTTTATCTATAGAATATATCTCATAATAATAAATTAAACTAATATATATGGGGTTCTAAGATTTTTTTTATTTATAATAAAATTGTTCTAAGATTATTTTATTTTATAATTTTTAACTATATACAAGAAAAAAGTAATTTTCTTTTATGTTATCTTTAGAATATATCTCATAAAAATAAATTAAACTAATATATATGGGGTTCTAAGATTTTTTTATTTATAATAAGATTGTTCTATGATTATTTTATTTTATAATTTTTAACTATATACAAGTAAAAAGTAATTTTCTTTTATTTTATCTACAGAATATATCTCATAAAAATAAATTAAACTAATATATATGGGGTTCTAAGATTTTTTTTATTTATAATAAGATTGTTCTCAGATTATTCTATTTTATAATTTTTAACTATATACAAGAAAAAAATTTAAAATTTTTAATTTATAAATTTATTAACTATACAAAATACTATTACACTATTACAATACTATTATACAAAACTATACACATTACTATATACAAAAAAAATATATATTATTGCAAACAAAAAAAAAATATACTAAAAATTACACTTATACATAAAAAAATATTAATTTTCAATAAACATTGCCGCTAAAGCGTCCTTTTGAGATTTTTGGATGCTCATTTTTTTCTTTTGAGCATCAAGCTCCAATTTGGCTCGCTTTAGGGCTTCCTCTGCCATTTTCACTGCCGCTTCAGCCTTTGCCACCGCGGCTGCACCATCCTCTTGATTTTTTCTATAGGATTTCATCCATATCTGGATGTGTTGCGCCAAACCAAGCTTCTCCACAGGTGATGGTGCGACACGATGTGATAAAGACCCCGACAATGTAGCAATTGTTGTTGATGATGATGAAGATACTGTTTTCTTTCTTCTCCTCTCAGTATTAGTTTCATCCATCGTCAACATTCGCTTTAAATTTGGTAGAGCTGAGCCGGGCGAATGCTGTTTCTGCGATATTCTTGATTGTTCTTCATTTTCTTGATATTTCCTATTGTCTCCACTCTCGTTTTGAACAAGATCTTCAAAATCTAAGATCACTGTGTAGTTCGGATCTTCGCAGTCCGGAAGGGAATTTAATATTTCCTCACCATTTACAGAAGACATGTTTTTTATCTCTTCGGCAATATCTGAAGACTAATGCAATAACGTATGAGGAACTCTATCTTATAGCCGATCTCCCCACTGTTACACCCTCTGCGCATACTATGCAGTATTATAGAATAACTAGGAATTTTTCAAGCCTATGGCAACATCGCATTCTTCCTTCGTCTAGTTCTTACCCTGAACCCACTAGTGATCTATAAGTGTATTATTTGTATTTACTTTTGTTCTAATAAAAAAAAAAATAATCACAATAATTATTGTAAAATAGCCTTTATTTTAAACCATTTGAAAAAAAAATACTATAATTACAACTTCCTGTCTTAACCAATACACTAATTATTTTAAGAGACTTAATATAGTCCTCATTCTATGTTCACACTTTTTTAGACGCTCCTCCCTAATCTGAAGTTCCAGTTGTTGTAGTGCAAGTGTTTCTCGCGCTTCCACTACACTCAATTCAATTTGCTTGAATTCGTCCAAGAACTGTTCTTTTATTCGCACCACTTGGGCGAACAGGTTTCGCTCTTCCTCACTCAAGTAGTCGTCGAAAGTCTGCTCTTCTTGCTGTTGCTGCTGCTGCTGCTGTGGGTGTTGAACCGGTTGCGACTCTTGCTGCAATTGTTGGAGCAGCTCGTGGTGAGGTTGCTGTTCTTGTTTTTCCTTATTACACTTAGTATTACGTTTTTCACCACCACTTTTTCTCTTATAAGGTGTCTCCCCCTTCAGTATGTTCTTCAACTTTGATCCGGATTGTTTGTTTTTACCCCCTACTGGAGATGGTTTAGGCTGAACCACCTGAATATTTGATATAATATTCACTTTTGGTTTTTTCTTCTCCTCTTCCACCACTTTCGCAAATATGCGATCAAACTCTTCACTCTCAAGTTGGAAATCGATATCATCACAAATTATATTTGCCATTATAGTCTGCGTATTAAATAGGTTATGTTCGGACATCTCTCGCTAGGAAAACTAATGAAATTTATACTGTTGAGCTACTTTTTATACACGAACACCCCACTACAAACTCTCCCTATACCTGATGCATGCGGTTTGAATATTATTCTTCAATATGTTTCAAGGGTAAAGTTACATTAAACAGAGTGTATCTTAAATGTTCGGTTATATACTTTAACCTTAAAAAGTCCTTAACATCAAGATCTAAAGGGCGCGTTCAGGGACGGTTAGCGGTTGCGTAAGTGGTCTCTTTTTACACACAAAAAAACAGTCAGCCGCTTAGCAAAAGTTTCAGCGACCGGTCAGCCGCTGTG
>NW_022146832.1:0-3090 GCF_002938485.1 Sitophilus oryzae
AAAGAACGTAGATTAAGAATGAACGAAGAGAAGAATTTTTTGAAGTCTTTAAGTGAACATTAAGGTACATTCAGGCTGAGAGCGTCGCGTCGCGTCCGCGTGTCGAAATGGAATCAATTCACTTAACTTAAATTAGACCGTTCAGGCAGACAGCGTCGCGTTTGGCATTGCGCTAGCGTCCGCTGAGCGTCGGGGTTCGAGTTCAATGGAGCGGACGCGACGCTCGACGTTCTCAGCTTGAATGTACTACTTATTGTTAGAGTAGCATAAATATGCTTAGTTGTAGTTAAAGTATAGTATTGAAAGAAAGAGAGAGTTATAACTATGGAGGGGAGAGAGGCGCTAGATGATAATGATTAATCATGTTACGATGTCATATACAGCTGGTGAAGTACCTATCGAATGATATCTAGTAATTCTATACATCTATGCAAACAACAGAGCTAGAACGCATTTTTATTTTTTTGGTGCCGGTATATTGAATCTATTTCCCGCCAACGCATTTATTAAATGCATTTATTAGTTTATTTGCTTAGTGAAGTGTGTACTTACTCTGTCGTTTGTACGGGTGACGAAATCACCAGATATCCAATAAATATTTTTAAAGAGGTGTACATAACACCTTTAAGATACTAAAAGTTATATTTTACATGATCTATGATTTTATTATGACATATTCCATATATGAAGTATTATTTTTCAGGCATACACCATGTGTATCATGGACTACAACTTCTACGTCCTAGACAACGCCTTTTTGATACACAAGCCAGGAATAAAGAAGGAGAAGTTACAAATGACCAAATTCAAAAACGAAGTGAAAAAATCGAACCAATTGATTGTGGACATATCTGTAGAGCTGCAAAGGATGTACGGCGAAAATAAGAACTGCAGTACCAGTTACAAAGGCAAAATTGTTAAAGTCAAAGTGAAGAAGTCTATATTATAACCCCGAGAACATAATATATGTCTTAGAAAGAACTCAATTTTTGAAAAGTTGCTACAGAATCATCAGAATCTTGTTATATTATAAATATGGCTACTTCTCAAACATTATCCGAAATAAAACATTAACAGAATTAATTACAACAGCAGTGAACAAAAAATAAACGACTTTTGAGTTTCAAGCAATAATAAGTGATATTTATAAAAAGCAATACTTATATTTTACACATTTGAATAATATCAGATTCGTATAATACAGAGCCTAAATGAGAAAGTGTGACAAAAATCAGAATAAGGCTTCACAAACCAAATTTAATTGTTTATTTCTCTATTATGATACTCTACAGGCTGTCCCGATATTCCGTGGACATAGAACAACTACGCATTTTTGAGTTAATTCGCAAATCTCAAAATGTATAAATCAAATACCGCTTTCTTAAAATATCTTAAAGTGTGTTAATTTTTTTAAAGTCTGATGCCCTCTAATGGACGAATGAAGACTTGTATGAAGGTAAATTGTCCACGGAATATTGGGACATCATATAATCAAATAACTTTGAAGGAAATCGTAAGTCAAAAACCTTTGTACGAAAAAACACCTTAATATATAAAAAAACTCCCCTCTGATTTTTTTTGCACTTCATTTAGACTTTACCGTATATCTTCTCTAATTTATTAGTGTATAAATTTACTGTCATTACAAAAAAAATAAAAGAATTGGGAAGATACGCAACCTAATGGGCGAATGCTTGACAAGGCTGATTTGATTTCCCCTTGTGCCTCAAGTGTTGTACGGTGTAGCCTTTACTCGTTCTGCGGCCAACGCATAAAACATTCATTTTCTCTAATTCGGCTAGCGAAGACATATCGAAGACGGTGGATATTGAAAGCGACAGTGTTGCCATATAATATAAAAATAAAATATATCTGTAATAAGTTGACGAAAATATCTTTAGATGAAAAATCCGCGTTTGTGTATTGAATATTTATTCGGGTTAAATATAGAATAAATAATAAAAATTATTTTATAGGTACTGAATATTTTGTATGATCGACACAAAAGTCATTTAGTTGGCTTTTGACATTTACCATAATATTTTACATATTAACAATAAAAACAGTATAACAAACAATAATAAACAACATAACAGCGATCTTCATTTTCAAGCCAGACGCCGTTCTTTGTGTAATAATATTACATATATTAAATTGTTTAATGATAGAAAATCCGTATTATTAACGTACTGTACTCAAAATCCGTAAATCTAAGGATTAATCCGTAGTTCTGGCAACACTGTCTCCGGCAATCATCCACTCTGTCGACTGAAAGCAGAACTACGGTACAGTATTCTTTATCCGCTGCGCTGTAAATGACTATCCGCGCGCAGCGGCGCGGCTCAGAGATAAACTCAATCTCGGACATGTAACGGTAACACCAGCTACATCTCGGACATGTTTTGTGCCCATAAGGTTGCGCATCTTATTTCTTGAATCAACTATAATATATAATTTTATTTTTATTATATTGTATATTAGTAAAAAAAAATCTCTTTATAAATTTGAAAAGTTTTGTATATTATATTCACAAATATTTTCCAACTAGTCATTTATTGTAACTTGTTAATTTACATTTGATTAAATGCCATTGTTAAATTAGAAATCAAAAGAAAAAACATAAATAACACTAGCCAATGTGTTTGGCCTCTATGAGGTTATTTAGAAGAAAAAAAAAACAAATCCAAATACAATGAAAATTGTATACTATTCAAATTCATATCTTTGAATAAGAAGACTAAGGAAGGAGCATAATGCTATCCATGTATGCATGCATGGTGGGCGGAAAAAGCACTCTAGTGTGGGGATCCTTGACAGTCCTGATTGACGATTCATTTGACACATTTGAATTTGATTTGAACTTTTGTGGATTTGTCAGTCTTTACGGAGCTTATTTTATGTTATTTATTATTTATTCTACTACTGATAGTTGTATAAAGATAGTAAATCTAGATGGAAATTGTGGCAGAACTTAAATTAACAGTGACACTACCGCGATTTATCGAAAAAGACTCTAAAATAGTTGGTTGTGTAGCGTGCGGTAGATCTCGGCAAAAATTGAGTGAAATAATGGAACAACTTTTCGCTAGT
>NW_022146833.1:0-10554 GCF_002938485.1 Sitophilus oryzae
CACTGTCTCCTCAAGAGCACCTCAGTAGGCTGAAGCTGAGAAACAACGGCGAATGCAGATTCTGTGGGGAAAATGGGGAAACACCAGAACACCTTTTCATTGAGTGCGCCGAGACGACGACCATTCGTGCCATGAACTTTGGTACGGCTGATGTCGAGGATGGAGAGCTGGCCTCTGTGGAGCCGTCTCAGATACTGGTTTTTGTTAAAGCCATGAGACTGTATGATGAGTTATAACTCGTTATAACTCAAGAAAGAGGAACACACAATAGATCTATAAGGTCGCGGTGATTAACTCCCCTCCTAAACATTCTATATTCTACATATACTACACTTTATTTCGGGAAAGCATGGAGGTATCGAGTACAACCATATAGCAAAATAAAACACCAATTCACAACAATACACCAAAACTCTTTATTTTTGCACTGGACGCGCGTTTCGCTAAAAAGCATAGAAAGTTGATAATATTATAAATAACAAACAAATTTACGCAGCAATGCCATGATAAATTTAAAAACTCGGTACTGCCTACCCATGTGGTGGGAAGGTAAATTCAACTGATTTCTCAGCTGATTCGCTTTGATGAATTAACTTTGGCACCGGCCTGAGCAGCCACGGTTTATTTGTCGGACGAGCCGTTCGGCGAGAAGTATACGACAACTGGATAAGAAACATTTGCATTTGAATATGCAGGAAATTGCAGAACTGTCGCTCTTAATCTTATTGACGAACAGATCTAGAAATTATTGGTACTGATATATAAGAAGAGATGTAGTATGTTTATTACATTTTATGTGGTTTATTAATAATTATATGTAACATGTAAAATGTTTACATGACAAAACTAACGGCTCAACTTGCGTTTAGCTGAAATCTGTTATATAAAAAATTACTTTATATCACATGTCATTTTCATTTTTCGGACTTTAGTATAGTCGAAATCTATTACATCAAAACTAGTCTACGGGGTGTGTTTTAGACATTTTCTAAACATAAAAACACAAAAAAGTGTCTGCGGAAATTTTTTATTTTTATTTTACATAAAAAAATGCCTTTGACTTTAGAATAGCCGAAATCACTTACATGAAAAATGAACTTATATTTGTTTTATACGAGCCTTTACGACCAAAGAAATACAACAAAATTCCTGCGGAAATGTGTCAATGTCATTTTTTGCACTTTGTTTTTCATACATTTTTCAGTTTAGAAGCTTACGGGACCCGGGAGCGAATAGGGGTGCTTGGTGGGGTAAAACATCTTTCGGAAGAATAACAATTCTTGTAGAATAGATAATATAGGTTCTTGTAAAATGTAAGTACCTCGGAATGTTGCACTTATTCTTGTTTTTTTATTAAAGCTTTACGTAAATAGGGCTGATTGAAAACAAAAAATCATTGGATGGTTTTCTTTTATATTTTAATAATTAACTGGTGATTTTGCAAAAATATTAGATTGGTTAGCATTTGGGTTGCTTTGGTTAGCTTTTCTTTGTAGAGGGTGTTAAGCTGTGGTTTTTATATTTTAATAATTAACTGTGATTTTTCTTGTGTTAGGATTCGGGTTGCTTTGGTTAGCTTTTCTTTGTGGAGGGTGTTAAGCTATGGTTTATATATTTTTAGTTAACTTTGATTTTGTAAAAATATTATTAGATTTATTATTAGATTGGTTAGCATTTTAGACATTTTTAAATTATTTTCTTTTGGTTCAAAAGTGCTTCATCCAAGGATTTTTTTCTTTTAAACTGTTCTATAAGCATAGGACTTTCTGCCAAAAAAAATGCTAAATTCGTGGGTACTTATACTTTACAAGACAATAATAATAATTAATATAATAAGGAATAAATGGAAAATGAAAATCAAGCATTTCCGCAGGAAATTTTTTATTTTCTTGAGTTTGTAAACGCTTCTAAAAGGCAAAAATATATTTATTTTTTATATAACTGATTTCAGCTATTCTAAAGTCTATTAAATATCCTCAGAAAATGGATACAGTTTTTATTTTTCTCAATTCGTGAATGCTTCTAAAAGGCAAAAATATATTTATGTTTTATATAACTGATTTCAGCTATTCTAAAATCTAATAAATTTCTTTAGAAAATGAAAACAGCTTATTTCCGCAGGAAAATTTTTGTGTTTATATATTCAGGAAAATATTAAAAATAAAACGCAAAATGTATTTTTTTATAGCAGATTTCAGTTATTCTATAAAGTGCGAAATCTGGAAATTACGCATTTCCGCAGGAAAATTTGTGTTTTCCGTGGTTTATAGTAGCTTTTTAAAGACAAAAATTTATTTTTTTTCTAATAACTGATTTCAGCTAAACGAAAGTTGACCAAAACTAACAATTACGTAATAAAAATCAACATGAAATCTGAAATATTTAAGACAAAAGAAGGAATACGCCGCGCCACAGTCTACTGTTATTTATAGTTTATATGGACGAAATTATTCGTGAAACCAGCAAGAAAATGTATGATACGTATCAATGTACAGGGTGTGCCATTTTGGTTGAAATCATACAATATCTCCGTTATTCGTGAAGATAGAAGGGTGCGGTTTGCACAAACCTGTGCCACTTTTTTTGCCACTAATAATGTATACTATGCAATGAATAAGGGATTTATAAAAAAGGACATATCGAGTAAAACCAAGATGACAGTAATTAAAACAATATATAGACCAATACTGACTTATGGATGCGAATCTTGGGTACTAAATCAGCGTCAAAGAAGCAAAATAGAAGCAATTGAATTGAAATACCTTAGAAGGGTCAGAGGTGTGGCACGAAAAGACAGAATAAGGAACGACATAATAAGAGAAAATTTACAAATCCAATCAATGCAAGAATTTATAGAACAACGACAATTAAGTTGAGGAGACATTTACTAAGGATAAATAACGTCATTCCAGTTAAGAAAATATGGGAAACAAAGACTCAGGACAAAAGAAATAGCGGCAGACTAAAAGAAACGTGGAATAAAATAGTTGAACATATTTTAAATGGCAGAAGATAGGAGGAAATGGTCTGCATTTCTGCCGTCCTAAAAACACATGCCGTATCTACAACGAGCGCCAAGCGGAGAAAAATGAGGTTAAAATTATTTGATTAGTCCTTGACTATTAGGAAAATTTAGAAGATAACAATCGTGAATTATTGAACAAAATAAGTATAAAAATAAGTTAAGTACTCAAAAATAATCGTATTTATTAACATTACTATGTAGTATGTATGTAATAAAATATATGATACATCATATGATATCCGTTATTATAGTAAATACTCGTTTATATTTTATTCCAATACTGGTACTGTAATAAGGCACCTAGGAAAATATTATTGAAATGCAGTAGTTTTTTTTTAAATCTATGATTATCAGATACAAGTACGTATCTGCTCACACTCTGTATTAATCACTTTCAACCAGATAGTTAATGTAGCGCAGCGGGATATTCTCAAAAGATCCTTGTAGATATACACATTAAATATGTTACAAAAGTGTAGAGAAATCAATATAGAAGGAAATATGATACGGCTTGATCTTATCGAAAGGTAAATAATTACTAGGAAGTAATAAAATCAGATCATACAGAGCATGAACATCTCTAATATATATAAGTAAGAGCCAATAATAGATATTATTTTACTCGAGGTAAAAATAAATAACAGCCTGAAGATACTGAAGTTCATTATTCAGTTTGATAGAAAAACTTTAGTTGTATTTATTATTTATTAAGTGATATTAGGAGATACTTATGTGCTGTAATACTCGGATTTTAGTAAAATTATTTTGTCGGGGTTAGATTACAAATAAAAATTTTAAGTGATATTAGTGATTGTTAGAATAACACAGAAAGTTGATATTAAATATCCTCACATTGCTTGTGATGAGAATATTTCTGTATCAAATATCTAATCCATTTACCGAAAACTTTGTAACGATTATAGAAGATGAATAACAATATACTAGTTAATAAACTGAACATGAAAAGTTACTACACGATCTTATCTAAATTGAAACTATACATCAGTCCTTTGCGTTTTTTGATCTGGCGGGTATTAAATCAAGCTCAATCAGTGAAAACGACCAGATACACATCTTCGAATGACATCCCGTTATTGATATCGAGCAAAACACTTCATATAATAAAATATATCTCGTGGAGCAGCAGTGATCTACCTGCTTCAAGAAGTTTCTAACGCGATATGACATATCTTAAATCTAAACACGTTCGGATCATTAACGAAGAAGCACTTCAGAATCAGTAATTTTGACAATCAGTGGAAACGACCAGATACACATCTTCGAGTGACATCCCGTTATTGATATCGAGCAAAACACTTCATATAATAAAATATGTTTCGCGGAGCGGCAGCAGCGATTCTCGGCGACTGATCTACCTGCTGCAAGAAAATTCTAACGCGATATGACCATATTTTAAATCTAAACACGTTCGTATCATTAACCAAGAAGCATTTCAGAACCGGTAATTTGAACAATCGTGAAGAATAAATAAATCAGAGTTTACGTATGAAATGACAGTATGTTTTTGTAGTAACAACTGAAAAAGTAATTGAGTGCTGTAAAACTCTGATTTTAGTAAAATTATTTTGTCGGGATTAGATTACAAATAAAAGTTTAAGTGATATTAGTAACTGTTAGCATAAGACATAAAGTTGATATTAAATATTCTCACATTACTTGTGAAGAGATAATACCGTATGATCGAATAAAAACGGCGTCAGCGATGGCTATGAAATGAAGATCGCTGTCACTTTATATGTAAAATTATATGGGAAATGTCATCGATCGTCATTCCATAGCCATCGCTGACGCCGTTTTTTTTCGATCATACGGTATTTCTATATCAAATAACTAATTCATTTATCAAAAACTTTGTATAGTGCAACGCTATATAGAAGATGAACGATTCTATCAACAATATGCTAGTTAATAAACTGAACATGAAAAGTTACTACACGATCTTATCTAAATTGAAACTATACATCAGTTGCTTACGTTTTTTGATCTGTGACGGGTATTAAATCAACCTCAATCAGTGAAAACGACCAGATACACATCTTCGAATGACATCCCGTTATTGATATCGCGCAAAACACTTCACATAATAAAATATGTCTCATGAACAGCAGCAGCGATTCTCGGCCACTGATCTACCTGCTGCAAGAAAATTCTAACGCGATATGACATATCTTAAATCTAAACACGTTCGGATCATTAACGAACATGCACTTTAGAACCAGTAACCGGGCCGTTCGTGAAGAATTATGATCGGAGTTTCGTTTGATATTACGATACGCAAACATCCCGCAGAGACGTAATAAATATCGCTTTATTTTTAGAGCGTTGGTCGGGCCGTATCGTCTTAATGTTAACGCGCGCCAGTTTGCTTTTTCTAACGGCCGTCGATATTCGAATCACTTCTAGGTGTGGGTTAATCGCATTTAGATATCAAACTTGCGGTTTTAATGGGCTTTACGCACATCGCCGAGTTACTTACGGGGAATCTTAGAAATTTTAATATAGCGCTAAAACGTTAATTCGTTTCTATAATTATTGTATTAAGCGGGCCTCACACGATCAGTACTATATAGTATTGCAAAAATCAATAAAACTGCCCGTGTGGGGGTGAATACTGATGTACTTCTAGAGTTGGGGGGGGTGAGTTTTTAGAAATACTGTCAATAAATATTCACCGTGTAATATATGTACATACATACAGACACCCATTCATCCCTGACGAGTATTTGACACGCATCAGAAAATGGCCACACAAGGCGTTTTCTTTCATGAGCGATTCTGTGACTAAAAAGTCCGATATGTGATGTTCTCTGCCTACCGCACTCCGGACAGTCAAAAATCTCATTGCTTTGTTGCCTCTTTACTTTTTGGTTGTCGCTGTTAACTGAGTTTTCAATTCTTCTCCATTGAGTTCTATTGTGAGCTGATTCTTCCCACACATTCTGCATGTTAATCCTCTTTAAGTTTTCATGGAAAATGTCATTGTACCTTTTGAGTTGTCTACCGGGCCTCCTCTTACCGTCTACAAGCTCACCGTAAAGCAGAGATTTTGGTATGCGGTTTTCTTGCATTCTGCATACGTGACCAGCCCATCTTAAGCGGGATTTTGTAACCATAACCTCAATACTCTTGCAGTTAGCTTTTTAAGAACCTATATGTTTGAGACATGATGGAACCACCGGATTCTTAAGAGTTGTCTAAGGTGTCTCTGTTGCAACTTATTTAAGGCGTTCATGTGTCGGCGGTACGGCGCGGCATCCAGGTTTCGCTCCCATATAATATGGTGGGGATTACAATTGCTCGATATACTGCAAGTTTCGTTTTTGTACTTAAGTCATGATTGTAGAAAACCCTGTGTTTTAATTTCCAGAATGCTCTTGAGGCGCTGCTAATCCTGTGCTGTATTTCAGAGTCGATATTGGCCTTTTCCGAAATCAAACTGCCGAGGTAATTGAATTCCGCTACATATTCCAATAGTTCTTCTCCGATTTTTATAGCATTGTTGTGATCTTCCGGGGGAGTGCACATGCTTTTGGTTTTGTCGATGTTTAGCTTAAGCCCCAAAGCCTCGTATGCCCAGGTATATGTGTTTAACATTTCTTGGAATTGTTATAACTTGTTTGCAACTAGAGTGCAGGTCATCAGCGTATTGATGTTTTGTGATGAATTTTGTACGTGTTTTTGCCCTAAGTCTTTTTATGTTGAACAGACCGCCGCCGCCGTCGTATCTGTATCTAATGCCCAATCCTCTCTCCTGCTGTTTGCTGTCCACTATAATGGAGAGCGCTGCCATGAATATGTTGAATAGGAGAGGCGCTAAGACACATCCCTGCCTAAATCCTGTATTTGTTAGGAAGGGATCGCTCAGAGATCCATGATGTGACACTCTTGACTTGTTATTGTTATGGAGGCTTTTACACACTGTAAGAAATTTGTTGGGTAATCCGAACTTTTCCATAAGTGCCTAAAGTGCATTCCGGTTCACAGAGTCGAAGGCTTTTGTTAGGTCGATGAATGCAACATAAAGTTTAGACTGCTGCTCTTTTACTTTTTCCTGTAGTTGGCGGTTGGAAAAAGGTTGGTGCGAAAACCCGTTTGCGATTCTGGAAGGATTTTTTCTATATGTGGGTGCAGGCGGTTTGACATAATTTTTGCAAGAATTTTTCCTCCGATAGCCAATAGTGAAATTCCCCGGTAATTTCCGCAATCTGATGCACTTCCGTTGTTCTTAAATATATTCACTATATTCGCGTTGCAAAAGTCCTGAGGTACCTCCCCGCTTTCCCATATGACATCAAAGAGAGCCTTAAGATGAGCAATAAGTTCTTTACTTGCACACTTATAGATTTCCGGCGGAATCGCGTCACAGTCAGCTGATTTGTTATTTTTAAGCTGTTTTATGGAGGCCTTTATTTCCTGTTCTGTTATTGGAATATCTAATACATCGAGGCTGTTATACTGGGGTATTGCGTTTAGTGCTTCCATATTGGGGTTGATATATGTGACCGTGTGTTGACAGTATATGTCAGGTTACTGATATACTTTAAAATTCCTGAAAGTATTTTAGGCAGAGCCAAAATATTGTTGAAGATACTGATGCCCTTGAGGGCTGACTTAAATATAAGGAATATAAGAAATATCAGTATTTCAAATTCATAGTAAGAATGCAGAATGAGTAGGGAGGGGGTTAAATCACCGGGACCAGATCTACTGTATCCCCCTTTCGTGAGTTATGAACTCATCATACAGTCCCAGAGCTGTGACAAAAATGAGACGGTTTTACAGAGGTATCAATCAATCATTGCTATATTGCTATAAGATTTCTCTTGTTTACAAAGCTGTGGCAAATAATAAATAAACATAAAACAAATACAAAATATATAAAACTTTGTCAAAATAATAAAAAAATACAAGAAAGCACAAAATATACAAAAATCTTACAAATACGTTAATTACGAATACATTAGTTGAAGGGACCTAAATTTAAAATAAAACATATATAAATATCTACAAATAAAAATAGAGTTAAATAGAATAAACATATTTCCCCTCAGTCAAACAAGTAAGTCGGATCTACCAAGAATCAGCAAAAAACTCCTCCACGCATAATATGCCCTCGCAACAAGCAAGGACCTGACAGCCTTTTTAAATGCCATATGAGGAGCATAATCATCTAGGATTGTCGGCTGTTAAAGGCGGGCACGTTCCGAATCTGGTCTCTGTATTTCTTATGCATTAGACATGCAGTTTCCAATATCAAAAGACAGTGTAGAGTTAAGAGTACTTCCCTTTTAAATAAAGGCCGACATGACTGTCTTACGTCAACAACACACACATTTCTTATTGCCCTTTTTTGGATTATAATAACCGCATTGAACAATCTTCTGGAACATGCCCCCCAAAAACATATCACAAATCGGAGTTGTGACTCAATCAGTGCATAATAGGCCCCTTTAGCTATCTCCTTATCCAATTCACCTCTTATAACCGTCACGGCATAGCAGGCACTGGAAATCCTGGGGATAATGTGGTTGACATGGGCCTCAAGCTTTAACCTGTTATTAAGGAATATCCCTAAGAATCTATTCTCTGTTTCATTTTCCAATGTATGATTCTCAATATTGATGCTGGAAATATCACACTTGAAAGACATAACACTAGTTTTTTTTTTAATTTAGACACATCTTATTAGCGTCACACCAATATTTAATTAAAGCCATATCTTGACTTACCAAGTCTGTTAAAGTATCAGACTTTCCACTCCAAAGTATTGTGGCATCGTCTGCAAAAAGTGTAAACCTTCCGGAAATCCATAAGCTGGCCACGTCGTTAATATATATATATATATATATATATATATATATATATATATATATATATATATATATATATATATATATATATAAGACCTGTCTCCTGGATGAGCTGGCTCTAACTGAAACGGATTGCTCTCTATTGGACATATATGATTCAAATCACTTAAAACTTGAACCCCAGTAGTTGGTAGTTCTCCATCTTTGACTTCAATCGGACTAAAGTTTATAGGACGAATAGTTGTGGTCTCGGTGCACTCAGTGAGATGTTCTGGTGTTTTCCCATTCTCCCTACAGAATCTGCATTCGCCGATTTTACTTAGCTTCAATTTACTGAGGTGATTGGGGATAGAGTCCTGTTAAAAACACCGTGACGATCTGAAGATTGATCTGACGATCACCGTGACGATCCGAAGATTGTTCTGACGTAGATCTTTATTTTCCTAGTAAGTCCTGAGTCCTCTTCGAGTGTTTTAGACTGTTGCAGGATTCGCATTCCAGCTTACGGATGGAATATTCCAAGTTCTTGAGTTCCGCTTTTAATTGGTTTCCAGTTGATATGCATAGTAAGAATTTGACTGTAAATATCACTGTTCATTCGGAAATAGTTTCGATAACTTTTCGGATAAATTTTATTAATAACATTTAAGAAATTTAGGTATATGGTGTATTTCACGCCAGTTATCCATTCATTGAGCCAACTTTTCTTTTGTTTCTTGCGTTTCAGGTTGTAGGTACAGTACAGGTACAGGATTATCAGGATAAGCTACTACTAATGTTACTACTAATAAGCTACTACTACGCTACAGCTCGAAGACTATGGCCAGTGGTAGATAGCAAAAAGACAAAACAACTACTAGAGCACAAAAAGGATCTAGGACGCATAATTGTAGGTGTCGTCGTTGGAAACTGCCACACGAGGATAAACCTCGGGAAATGGAAAATTTCCAACGACGACTACTGCAGAGAATGCGGAGAGGAAGAAGAAACCATAGAGCACCTGCTGTGTTACTGTCCGGCACTTGAATACCGACGCTTTAAAACTTTAGGGCAAGTTTTTTTGGAGGGACTAGAGGAAACAGCAGAAGCCAACATCAGCGACATCGGAAACTTTGCAAAGGGCTGGAAGTGCTTGAACGCAAAGAAAGAATGAGAGGGAGGTTTGGTACAATAATAACAGGGGTATCGCAATGGGCCCAACGTCTCCGAGTGAGAGATCAAACATGATCTCAAACCCCACCTAACCTAACCTACTATTAATGTTTACGTTTAACAAAAGTACCTTTTATCTAAAAATAGCTTAGAAAAAGACGAGAATATAGATACGTCGGTAATTTTTTAAATAAAAGGTTTTTTTATTTTCTGAACCTGCTAATGCCATTTCAAATTTAATTTTAGATTAGAGGAAAGGTTAATACAATGTAAAGAAACATGCATGCTTTTAAAAACAAATTGGTATAATAAAACCGTTCACAATACTAATATATTTTACAAGCCATTCCTGCTGTTAGTGGGCGATAACAGAAGTGCAAGGCATTTATGTTTATGCTGACAAAGTTACAGTGTTAGCGAAACATGTCATAAGTTAATTAAAAATATAATCAAACTATAGTACGGTTCTCGTTCAATCATTAAAGTTAAGCGATATTAAGCGAAGTACGTATTTAGATTGGTGACCGTCAAAAAACTTAAATTAAT
>NW_022146834.1:0-5197 GCF_002938485.1 Sitophilus oryzae
GGATTTATTATCGAAAGTACCATCAGTGCCACCATATTCCATAGGAAGTATATCACTGGACACAAACGCGTGGAGTGCAGTGATGTCATTCCCATGAAGGTATATCTACAAAAAGAAATTAATAACATACATCAGATATAAATAAATATAAAGTATAAATATAAGTAAAGCATCAATAAATATAAAGTATAAGTAAAGTATAAGTAAAGTATAAGTAAAGTACACGTAAAGTACAAGTAAATTACAAGTAAAGTACAAGTAAAGTACAAGTAAAGTACAAGTAAAGTACAAGTAAAGTACAAGTAAAGTACAAGTAAAGTAAAGTACAAGTAAAGTAAAGTAAAGCGCAAGTAAAGCACAAGTAAAGTACAAGTAAAGTACAAGTAAAGTACAAGTAAAGTACAAGTAAAGTATAAGTAAAGTATAAGTCAATTACAAGTAAAGTATAAGTAAAGTATAAGTCAATTACAAGTAAAGTATAAGTAAAGTATAAGTCAATTACAAGTAAAGTATAAGTACAGTATAAGTGATGTATAAGTCAAGTATGAGTCAAGTATAAGTCAAGTATAAGTCAAGTATAGGTCAAGTATAGGTCAAGTATAAGTCAAGTATAAGTCAAGTATAAGTAAAGTATAAGTCAAGTATAAGTCAAGTATATGTCAAGTATAAGTCAAGTATAAGTCAAGTATAAGTCAAGTATAAGTCAAGTATAAGTCAAGTATTATAAGTTAACGTGTCCTTTTTACTGCTAAGACTAATCTGGACATCACCCAATCTAGAGAAGTACACATCAAAATTTTAAAAAAGTTGCATTTTTGAGTAATAATTTAAAAAGGACACAATAGATCTATAAGATCGCGGTGATTATCTTGAGAAACCCCCCTCTCAAACAATGCACAGTTTATTCTACCTAGAAAAAAAAAATTCAGATAAATATATGCTTTGGAAGAAATTATAATTTTGATTGTTTAAAAAGTACTGGTTTCTAAAATTTTTACCCACTTGAAAGCAAAAAACGTAACATTTTATAAAATAATTTGCCTCAAGAGAACTACAACCGACTACACGTTCCCGCTAAAACAAAACAAAACGTACTGAAGCACCGTATTCTCTTACCCTCTTCTTAATTTTGTCTTTGAGAAAGGGCTTGAGCACCGTCATGATGGCGTCGAAGTAGAAGGCTGTTAACAACGTGAAAGCCCTTGAAACGTAAGGGAAAGGTCTCTTGCACGAGCTCCACCATCCGTTTGGCGTAGTAGGGGGTGAAAAACTTGGCGTGCTGGAGTGAGAGACCCGCCATGTCCAGGATGACGACCAGGCCGGCTATTTGAGTTTCGGGCTCGCGCACCACTTGTTCCAGAGCGAGGATATTGGTCCTGAAGATGTCGTCGATCGAGACTTTCGAGGAATCGAAGTTATCTGAAATTTAATATACAGGGTGTTTCAAAAAACATGTTTCATCTTTCGTGGGGAGATTTCTCACGTAAAAATAAGATTTATTTTTTATATCAATATAGCTCCGATAATGCTTTGTTTCGTAGGTACAGGGTGGGTGTATTTCAAATAATAGTACAAGAGCTAGCAACGTTTTCGAGAAAGTATTTTAAGACGTCTGGCTCTTTGATATATCTTTTACTCTGCTCTCTGGAACAGCGTGCACGCCGTCTGGCTGCTGATACACGTTGCGTTCACTACTGCGCATCCAAAGAAGATCCTCTATTTTTTACTTAGCGGTTTAAATTCTAGTATTGAATAAAAACCGAGCAAGTCTCCATTAGCTCGGCGCGTAGAGCTTTTGCCAATGAAGCGAAGATCAGTGGTTCGATTCCGGCTGGGGTTGCAACTTTTTATTTTTTTTCGTTTATATTCTGATAGTAAAGTATTAAATATTTGCTTTTTATCACCAGAACGGATATCGTTTATGGGTTTATAATCCGTAGTGTATATAAGTAGAATTTGATACTTTCATTTGTTTTGAAGGATTATTGTGGTAATTAATTATTAGATAGGTTTAGGATGGTCTGGCTGCCGCGTCGGTAGGTGGCGTTCACTACTGCGCATCACATGGGTACAGGGTGTCTCATTTTCGTGCGTTTTTTGGGATTTGGGATATCTGGGATTTCTCGTTTATGAGTGGAGATACAATGATGCGTTTTTTTCACATTCCTTTGCTAGTTTTTTTATGTAACTAAATATTTTACCCCTAGATTTGTACATTTTCTACACATTAACATTAATCAATCTTGTTTAGAAAGTATTATTATTTTATTTAATTTAATTTAACCAGATAATTTTGTTTTCCATCGTTATCTTAACAAACTGAACTGAAAATAAACTTGTGTAGCTTTTAGATAACAATCTGTTAAAAAAAAGTATTATTAAAATAATAAACAACAGCTGAAAAAAATATTTTGAAGAAAGACAGTCAGAAATTACCTTAATAAAGCATTAAAATGTTAATTTTTATATATTATGTTTAAATCTTTAAAATAAAATTATAAACGAGATATCCCAAAAAACGCACAAAAATGGGACACCCTGTACACATGTGATGCGCAGTAATGAACGCAACCTACTGGCGCGGCAGCCAGACCATCCTAAACCTGCCTAATAATTAATTACTACAATAATCCTTCAAAACAAATGAAAGTATCAAATTCTACTTATACCCACTACGGATCATAAACCCATAAGCGCCATCCGTTTTGGTGATAAAAAGCAAATATTTAATCCTTTACTATCAGAATATAAACGAAAAAAATAAAAAGTTACACCCCCAGCCGGTATCGAACCACTGACCTTCGCGTCATAGGCGAAAGCTCTACGCGCCGAGCTAATGGAGACTTGCTCGGTTTTTATTCAATAATAGAATTTAAAGCGCTAAGTAAAAAATAGAGGACCTTCTTTGGATGCGCAGTAGTAAACGCAACGGGTATCGGCAGCCAGACGGGCCGCATGCTGTTCCAGGGAGCATAATAAAAGATATATCAAAGAGCCAGACGTCTTAAAATACTTGTTTTCCCGACGTTGCTAGCTCTCGTACTATAATGCTTCTTCGTTTTTTAATGTTTTATTTTATTATTTTCGATTTATTATAATTTTCTTCAAAGTTTTTTTGAAGTGAAACTTCTTTACGCGCGTTGGGGGTAAAAGTTCAAGGCCGTGACACACGAGACGGTCGTGACGCGCGAGCTAGAGAGAGGAAAAGTGATAACGGCAGTGTTACCACAGCTACCCCATTCGGGGCAGATCTACCACTTTGTGAAACAATTTAACCCCGTTATCTCGTGATAATCTACCCCGATGAAAAAATAAGCTTGTGGCAACACTGGGTTATGATCTCTGCCATACGCGGCTAAGAAAATTACTATAATAAACTTGAAATAACATTAATTTAAAAAATAAATCCCCAACATCAATAATAAACAAAAACATTTAAACAAAACAGACCACAGACTACACAAAACAAATTGTTGGTTAATAGCAGTTAGGTGTAGTCAGAGATATACATGTATGGTTACAGTTGAGGGTTGGAACCTTTAAACAACAAAATAAAAACACTAAATCACCACAATACACCAAAACACTTTTACTTTTACACTGGACGCGCGTTTCGCTAACCATGTTAGCATCATCAGCAGATGATTATAAACTGAAGTTTATATATATATATATATATCATCAGCAGATGATTATAAACTGAAGTTTATAATCATCTGCTGATGATGCTAACATGGTTAGCGAAACGCGCGTCCAGTGTAAAAGTAAAAGTGTTTTGGTGTATTGTGGTGATTTAGTGTTTTTATTTTGCTACATGTATGGTGTTTTGGTGTATTATGGTAAAATTAGTGTTTAAATTTGGTAAACATTTCTTAATTAATTAAAAACCTTTTTTTAATTTCAATCAATTAAAATTAAACAGGATTACACCATGCACATTATTAAATTGATAGATCTAACGTAGCTCGAGTAAAAAGATAGGTTTAATATTTTCATTCTATTGAAGCAGCAAAATACAAGCATGTATATTGACTGTAATACATACCTACACGCATTATATACACTCTGCGACCCCACTGATCCCTGCTGGGAAGCATATATTGAGCCTGAAGTTCGAAAGTCCTTTCGCACTCAGAAGGTAATGGGCAGGCAAATAACTCAGGACATTTTAGTTTCATAAGCAAATATCTTTGAAGCTAAAAATAGTACATTGTTTTATTAGGATTGAAAATAATACTTTTTGTGGTGAAGCTGTACGTCTGGCATTACAGGCATGGCACTAAATGTCATTTTTACTCCGACACATATTTTTTAAACAATTTTAAAAGTTTCAAAAAGATTTCAGAGTAATACCTTGTAAGTAATCATATATCGAAAAACTATGGTTACACTCGTTAAATTTGACACTTTATGTCAGTTTTATAATATCTTTTCGTACTTTTGCAGCATAAAGTGCTTCACTTTTATCTTTACTTTTATGCATAGGCGCTAAAATGACGTTTTTATATTGTCAATCACGGCGGAAAAATTAGTATTTTTGTGACGTTTGAAAAAAAAACTAGTTATACAGCGTGGTCCAAACTGTATTCCGGAAATTTCGGCAGCATATTCTGGAGATAAATATAAGTCAAAAAGTTCGTATAAATGTATGTCGTAAAATGCTTAGTTTCGTAGATACAGGGTGTAGAAGTTTCATTTTTATTTCGATTTTTTCCAAATAATTTCTGAGGTAACGTCAATATTTGAATGAAAATTCGTATCTGGAAGTTTCTTGATATCTACTCAACATGTTTATTTTTTGTCAATAATGACATGTATTGACTATTTTCGTTTTAAACATCTTGAGAACGGTTGCTCATAGCGTTTTTTACCAAGAGACCTTTTTTGATTAAAAATCGTTATAACTCTTAAATATGTAGGTGGCGCCTTCTACAAGTAGAAGTCATATTGACATCAAAATCAAATTTCTCATGCCAAAAAACTCTTAGATACTAATTTTTATCGAAATATTGACGTTACTTCAGAAATTATTTGGAAAAAACCGAAAAAAAATGAAACTTCTAGACCCTGTATCTCCGAAACTAAGCGTTTTAGGACATACATTTATACGATTTTTTTTACTTATTTCTATCTGCAAAATATGCTGTCAAAGTTTCCGGAATACAGTTCGGACCACCCTGTATATACCCACCATTTG
>NW_022146834.1:5428-9375 GCF_002938485.1 Sitophilus oryzae
TTTTAGAGCTATTATAATATATAATTATTTAATGCCTAAATTATTTTGAGTTTAGAAATGACTTAGGACTTAAGCTTTAAGTTTTTTTTTGCAACTGACTTGTTGCAGCTCTGGTGGTCACTGTATAATAATAGAAGTACAAAAATCGTTTTTTTTATCTTGTTGATCACATATTCGTATATTAACATATTATAAATCAGATCATACTGGACTCAATGATTTTCTGGAATTAACAAAAACTGTACCTATGTAATCTTATATAATTTTCTTGAAAGTCGGTAAATATGCCCCGTTGCATCAATTTAAGCTGTAATAGAACGTCCCGTATATTTATCTTGCTATAACTTGATCAGAAGGTATGTTTGTTCAGTATATATTAAGGAAATCGTGATTCAGAAATTACTAAACTTGTTCTCAATATGATGAAAGCGTATGAATCATTTGTGTTAATGAAGAGCTGTGTGGTACTTCAAATAAGCAAATTTAAATTAATTTGAATATAGAATTAAAATAATTATATTTACAAATTGACAGTTATGTAGGTACTACTAATAGGAATTGTACTGTTATAGACGCGTGGAGATTATTTTTTAAAGAAAGGAGTATATACGATCGGTCTAAATTGGATCACTTTTTGATATGATTCTTTGATGTAGAAGACAGAATATTAGACGAAGATTTAATTTTGGCATTAGTTTTTGCTTTGAATTAGTTTAAAAATGGCATTAGTTATGCTTGGAGACTGAAGCCTCTATATTCTGACCATACATACTAATATAAAATGTATTCTGTCCTCCTGTACAACCTGTAAAACATTCACATGACTTCCAAAACAAATATTTTTTGGAAAGATTTGTGTGTCTGGAAACGTTCTATCCTTTTTTGATCTTTCTGTACGTAATTAGTGTAAGTTTTATGTCAACTTTTAGTAAATGGCGTCTAGAGATCGACCTTGCCAAAATTATTATCTATTGTCATTCCCAGCCGTTTTTGACGCCGTTTTTTTTTTCGTTCATACGATATTTAAATATAATTTCTTAATTTAATGTTAATTACAATTCATGTTTTCGGAACCAGCAAATTATTGACTGGACCCAACTTTATATTTAAACATAGTAAAAAAATTAAACGTCACGTTTACTCCTTCTCCTTCCTTAGTATATTTATTCAATTATTAACTTCAAACCAAGATGTGAATAGGTAGAGATTGTTTATCTGCTTAGTTAAACAGATGGCAACTTGATTCAATCTGTGAACCCGTTTTATCTTGATAACAGCGTGTCTTGTGTTACAAAGGACCTGCGACAGGGTATCTTGTCGTGTGTGAGCGCTGCCATCTTAAATAAGGACTGTCATGGCAGATAACGAGTACCTTGCGATTTATTGGCACGTGAGAGTCTGATTGTTTGTTTATCTCAAGTGTAGAAATGAGGAAGATTGAAGTTGATAAATCGGAGTCTCTGAATAAATAAATACATTATTATTTGTAGGGATATATGATTACATTTTTATGATGATAAGCCTGTGTGATGTCTTTAGGTATGTACAGCAGTAGGCAGAATATAAGTAGCGGAGTGTTTCTTACTTTAAAAACTGAAATCGCTTAATAGTTTTTTTCTGCTGTCAGGAACTGGTTAATTTTTAAGTATTGATTTTTAAGGATTTCCTGAAGATTTAGATTATATCTTTGGAGGTGTGTAAAAACAATAACAGTTAGGGTGTCCGTTTTTTACAAAGTTGATCATTTCTCTCAGGACGCCCTCTAAATTTTTTGTTTATTGTCTAAAAACAATAACAGACCATTGTAAACCCTTAATATTCACAATAAACCTTGCCCCAAAGACGATTCATTTCCCATTTAAATAACATGGGATTTTGCCACTTTTTGCAAATATTTTTTTTTCTCTCGATTTTGTTTCTCGCAGCCATGACAATTACATATTGTTATTATACAGGGTGGCGCACCTCATTCGCCTCGGTTGATTGACCAACAGAAAGATGTAGAAACAAAATATTTTATGGGTATATGTAGGAAGGCAATGTGCATAATTTAAAATTATTTTGAAATGTACAGGGTGTGTCAGAACTAAGATCCATACCAAAGTTATATTTTTTTTATGGAACACCCTGTATTTTATTTGATTTTTGGATTCTTGGGCATAAAATAAGGCATTTATTATGAGGCTTTAATATGTTTAAATGGTTTGGTTTTTGAGATATTTAAAGATATTTAAATATGCATGTTATAATAAAAAAGTTTGTCAACACCCTGTAAATTACTTTACAGAGTTAATTCTTGTGCTGACTTTGAAGCCAGTGAAATAATCTTTACTAAAAAAATGTATTGCTTTCTTAAATGAGGGGTATCACAGGGGTATCAAAAATTGCTGGTCTATTTTAAATATTGATTTTACATAAAAACTTCGTTATTTTAAATACAACACTATGTATTTTTTGAACAAGTCGAAGCAGATCTAAATGCTCTTTCAAACTATATTAGGGTTTCCTATACCTATCTGGCTCAGATTTTAAATAAAAAGCGATTTTTCAATAAAATGGCAATCAAGATGGCTGGTGTCGCCATGGCAATTTGCTAGTGACAGTTAGTAGCTATTTTCAAAATCGACATTAGTTTATGGACTTTATTTAACGGTTTACTTTTATTTAATTTACCTACAATAGTTTAATAAGTAAGTATTTATTATTTTATCAAGAAAAATAATGAAGTAGCTCTTGGATGTATATTACGATGACTTGTAAATATATTAGATTTTCTATAAAAGAGCCAATTAAGGCAAATTTATATTCTTCACTTCCAATGACAGGTTTCTGCCTAATAGGTTTTTCATATACCACACACTATCAGCTCTGCAAGATAGGAAAAGTAGTTTTTCAAAGGAAGAAAATTCCTATTTGGATATTGGCTTATTTGGATATCTTTGAGCATAAACCCTTCAGGCCAACAAGCAATTGTCCTCACAAAATAAAATCACTAATAACATATCCATTCCTTCCGCCAGCAGATACTGCTTAATTTTTCTTGATAAAATGATGAATATTTACTTATTAACCTTATTGTAGGTAAATTAATTAAAAAAAATGTTATAAATGCTGTTATAAATTTAAATAAAGTCCACAAACTAATGTCGATTTTGAAAATAGCTACTAAGTGTCACTAGAAAATTGCCATGGCAACACCAGCCATCTTGGTTACAATTTTATTGAAAAATTGCTTTTTATTTAAAATCTGAGCCAGATAGGTATAGAAAACCCTAATATAATTTGAAAGAGCATTTAAATCTGCTTCGACATATTCAAAAAAATGCAGAGTTGTATTTAAAATAACAAAGTTTTTATGTAAAATAAATATTTAAAATAGACCAGCAATTTTTGATACCCCTGTATACATTTAAGGAAGCAATAACTTTTTTTAGTAAAGTTTATTTCACTGGCTTTAAAGTCAGCACAAGAATTAACTCTGAAAAGTAATGTACAGGGTGTTGACAAAATTTTTATTATAGTATGCGTATTTAAATATCCTTAAATATCTAAAAAACTAAAGCTTTTAAACATATTAAACCCTTATAATAAATTCCTTATTTTATGTCCAAGAATCGAAAAATGAAATAAAATACCGGGTGTTCCATAAGAAAAAATATAACTTTGATATGGATCTTAGTTCTGATACACCCTGTACATTTCAAAATAATTTTAAATTATGCACATTACCTCTCTACATCTGCCCATAAAATATTTTGTTTCTACATCTTTCCGTTTTCGTATAATCAACCGAGGCGAATGAGGTGCGCCACCCTGTATGTATTATAATAAGTTATTGACGGTTAAAGTTAACCATTCGGTAAATTACTAAATTCTTCAACTTTTTTGACAAAATTTTGATTATTTTTGAAAAATTTAATCTATTACTGTAAAAATATACAATTCCG
>NW_022146835.1:0-7129 GCF_002938485.1 Sitophilus oryzae
AAATGCGTTATTAAATATTAATATTGCCGTATTATATGGTTTTAGTTAATATAATAAATGTTTTCGATGGAAACATAAATTTATTTCCAAATGAAACGTAACGATATATGTATGTAGAAAAAGTATCGATTTGAATAGGTAAATATAAAACTATAATAGATAATTCAAGCCGATAGCGAGCCGATATCTCAAGGAACTCTACGTACTAACTCGCGTAAGTGTACGTCCATAGTGCACCAGCTTTCCGCTTTCCGATGGCCGGCTTATATCGCGGCAGATTTTATCGCTTTGTGAACCGCTTGCAGGAAGCGAGAATGTCATTTGTAATGGAGCTATCACGTAGGGATTTATTATGGATTTTATTAGCTAGTGATAATGTTCATATACTAAACTCACACAAAAAAGTAGGTACTACTTGCGTTTATGATATTAACCGATCTCATTTTGAATTCCAAAAAGCATAAAACTTTCTGCATGATTATTTTTTTAACTTGTTTTTAATTTTTACTTATGTTATGCTTATTTATGTTGTGTTTCCCCCATAAGCCATAACCATACATTACTATCCTCTACAGATGCCTGAGCAATACATTTATTTTTATTAGACTGCATTAAAGAAAACTCTATTATTTTTCGTTTAGAGGCTATCGTTTCTTCATAATAATTTTTGCCTTGTTAAAATCTACTCTGTGCCCTGTGTTCCATGAATTCTGTCAAATCTTAGATTTGTGAAAATCGTAATTTCTTAAATAATCTTTATGTTCTTTAATTCGAACATTTAAGGCTCCTGATGTTCTACCAATATAAAATTTATCATATTCACATGGCATGTGTATGGTCCAGAGTTCATTGGTTTAGTGTGGGTTAAAATAGATCTAAGTGTATTTTAGGTTTTCCGAAACGTCTAAAAAGTTAATAAGTCTCATTTCGAATTCTGTAAATATCATACATCTACAGCTCATCATCAAAAATTTTACGATAGAGAAAAAATTGTTGAAGTACATTTCCAACAAAATTGAAAACCGTTCTCTCAAAAAAAAATTCTGCAATTTTCAAAATATATAAATGTACACAAAATTGTTATGGTTTGGTTCAATCATTAATTCAATAGATTAATTTTTAATAATTTTGTAAGTAAATAGCTTTGAATTGTGCTAAAGCATAACCTTGTCTTAACGTGTTAACAAAAATGTACATTTTTAGTAATAAATCGCTATAACTTTTTTGCTACGGAAAATTTTGTATTTTTATGAAAATGTTTCCATAGAACCTTTTTATGTAGATTTGAATGGTTTAAGTACATTTTTTTTAAATTAACAATTTAAGAGTAAAATTAGCACACTTGATATTTTCTTATAGTCCCCTTCGAAATACAGAATTTTTAAAAGTTGGCTACTTTTAACTAGTAGGCTTTGTATCCCTTATTAATGATCTGCCCCTAATGGAACTAGAAAACATATTTATCCAGCAAGACGAGGCACCGCCTCATAACGCTCAAGTTATCAGCAATTTTTTTCAGCCACTTTCTAGTACAACTGAAACTGAATAACTAACCAGCCTTACCGTCTATGGGTTTTTATCTTTGCGGAAGAATAAAGGTTCTTATTTTTAAATTGCCCGCATACCCTAGACAAGAATTAGAAGTACTTAGCAGTTATCCAAGGGCGGATACAGGAATTTATTTTAGGGGGGTCCAAAATAAAAAGTAATGTAGAATATGCTTTTTAGGGCGTCATTTTTAACCCAAAAGCCTAATATTTAACACAATTTGCAGATTTTAGGGGGTTCCGGCCCTATTTACTTTTGTATCCATCACTGCAAGCGAGGGTATCTTTCACCTCGACGAGTTAATGAATTCCGCAAGAAATGTTCAGAAAGAAAGCCGACATTTCGAACATCTCCTGTAGCAAAATCTCATGCTTGTTCAAAATTTCGCATCTCTCATTGCAAATATTATTTTCGTTTAAAATAGCTACAATTTTTCTGCATTACGACCAACGCCGTTCAAAACCTACTTATTCAAAGTGGGTGAATTTTTAAAAACTCTATATCTCGAGGAGGAATCAAGCAAAATATCAAGTATGCTATATTTCTGGAAAGGTAATTTTAAATCATTTTCCATGAATTATAAAGAATCAAATTTTCTGTTGATAACTCTTCAATTATTAATTTAAAAAAATTATACGTAAAAAGATACTTTGAAAATGTTTTTACAAAAATACATTATTTTCCATAAAAAAAAGTTACAGCGATTTGTTAAAAACGCACATTTTTGAAAAACACCCTGTAACTCCCAAACGGTAACAGATATCGATGTGCGGTTTTTACCAACAGGTAAAAAATTTGATAAAAATTGATCTCCAGACACTGATATTACTTTTCGTCTATCTTCTATAGAAAAGGGTGTTTCCGTTTAAGGGTTGATTCTCACTATACATTTCGTTTCCATTCCATATCCATTCCGTATCCGTTCCGTATTTTTATGGTATTGACGCAATACGTAAGCTTCCGTTCCGTATCAGTTCCATACTTTTTATTGTACAATTTATATCATTTCGAAAGTTTTTATTTTAATAATTTGTATCATTTGAAAAAGGTAATAGATTTAATTAAGATGCGAAAGAATAAATAAATATCAGCAAAATTTTAATAGAGTTGGTACAAATGTAAGAACTTGACAACGTTATTTCCGATACGTTTCAGTCCATCCGCCAAAAAATGTATGGAAGGAAAGGATATGGAACGGAAGGGAAACGGAACGGATAGTGTGCATTGTCCTATTCATTTACATGATATAATATTTTATGTAAACGGAAGGGAAACGGAAAGGAGCTGATATGGAGGTATAGTGAGAATCAACCTTTAAAGTGTCCAGTTTGGCCCACCCTGTACAGAGCATGGCGTGAAAGTGTAAGTGTAAAATGTAGTCTAAGAAGAATGTAGATCTGACTATAATATACCTATCATAGCTAGATGGAAGTAAAAAAAAATATATGTCAACACTTGGTTAACCTAAACATTAAAATTTCGAAAAAACATTCTCGGTAAACAGATAATCACGAAAATTTATATATGTTCTTATCGAATCGTTTCGTAATCAAGCGATTCCAACTTTGCTCCGACATCCGTATCCGTACTCGAGAAAAATAGAATTGAGTTATTGGCCGGTCGTAACTTAAGCGCTCGCCAGCCAATATGGCGTAAATATCCGGGCTACGTGGAAACCGGAACAGAGTAGCGGCTTCCTCTACTTAAACGCGTAACTCGGTCGGGGCCGTAAAGTAAAGAATAAATTCAACTGGATTTTTCCCAACTTTTCTCCGATCTATTTCATTAGACTATAAATATAATGTTCGGTTCTTTTATTGCATCCGTTCAGGATCGGGTTGGGTCTAAGAACACTTATTTGTTTTTATCGTTTTATAGCTAGTATTATTACTATAAATATGACTTTAAAATTATGTTTATTTCATACTGCATCGTAAAGCACACCTTTACACCCACTGTTTTCCACTTTTGGAAGATTTTGCATTAATACTATTCTTCCGATTTTTTTCCTTATAATATACAGGGTCCGGCAATAGTGCGTCGGGCATCTGTAGGTCCTATAATAAAAAAGTTAGAAATTTTGTTTAAGAACCAACCTAAAGTATGTATTAGGATGTATTTCATGAAAATACTTACGTACACCAAACTTTTTAAAATATACAATAGTTTTGCTTCGTTTTTTTTAAACGGAACAAAACCCCCTTACCAACACCCCACCCCCACCAAAAACTAATGGCCAGATTCTCGGATGCCACAGTATTTTTGTGCCAAATTTGGTTAAAATCGGTTTAGCGGTTTTTGAGTTATCGTGTTACAGACAGACAGACAGACGCCATGAAAATATTTTGTATTTAGGTGAAATTAAAAGAAAACTTTTTTTTGCCGATCTTAATAAAAAGCTGAAAAAAATATATTTTTAGCCGACCATACCAATCGGTTCGTTCTTTGCACTCTAATGACGTCATCCGGCACGTGCGGTGATGGGGCGGTTCGGAAAAATTCGCGAATGTTTAATGAACAAACGTGACGGTTGGTTTTAAAAAGCGTATTTTCCTTTTTAGCGAAGAGACCGAATTCCGGATTATGTTTTTACAACTGTTCCTTCTGAAGTCTTTTGCTTTTCTAGTCTCTAGATATAGTCAGGATATTGTATAGAGCGAGAGAAAATGCTTTACGAAAGCAGTAACAGCGCAGGGTTCAATATTTTGTATGTACCCATCCTTAGGAAAACAAATTGTAACGCGACCACGCTCAAAATTACTTATCTTGGGCTATTATTCATGACTCTAAAGCTAGAAATTGAATGTTCTTATTTTATTAAGGTCGTAAGCCCTGAACTTCATTTACTTTGGCCCGTACTTTTTTTAAGGCGCTTACTGTCAGTTGAATTTAAGAAGGCTGTAATTTATTTTTATATTGAGGTCAATATTAATTATATTTAAAGAACATATGGTTCAGATAAGATATGTTAGACCCGGATAAATATTCCGTTGCTCAACATATTATTGTTAAAGATCACTGTATAGATATTACTAATTAAAACTTAATGAAACAAGTCTCAGAATTACATGAGAAGTAGAAATGAACAAAATTCTTACAATAACCTTTACGACAAATAAGCAAAACAATTTTCTTTTTTACTTTTATTTTTCTCCACTTTCGATTTTTCGAAATTAGAAAAAATACACAGCTAAAGGCAAGAAAATATTATTTACTAATATACACTAAAGCTGTAAAATTTTGTTCATTTCATATATGAAACAGGCCGAAAAAACGCGCTTTACCATCTTTTGATGGGAGATGCACTAATATCTCACACCAACACTTTACGCCATCATGTGTTGATATTGAAAAGTTTTTGCTTGCTGGGGATCGGTGAGAACCAGCCCCTGGACCCAGCCCACCTGATGAAGGGTAGGCCCAGAAACCGGTTGTGGAGTGGAGCTTGGTTCCCCCTTTACGACAAGCAAAACAATTTTCTTTACTTTTATTTTTTTCTCTACTTTCGATTTTTTCGAAATTAGAAAAAATACACAGCTAAAGACAAAGAAAATATTTATTTATTAATTGTATGCAATTAGATGCATACGAGTGCGTTAAAAATAATAATGTAAAGAATAATACGAACAGAGATAATAGTCCAATTCCTTCCACCAAACGCAAGCAGCAAAGACTAAAATTAAGTCGTATGTTAGCCAAAAATCTAAATTGTCCTTAGAAAATAAGATATAACTATACAACTCAATTTTTCAATTCTTAAGTTTGGACCAGTGGAGTTCAACTGTGGCATACTGACTGTTACTCCCCTGTACTATCCTGCAAAGACTTCAGAACCGAAGGTCTACTTAAAACTGAATGGACAAATATAATTTCGATTTAAACTTAACATTTAGATATAATTTCACTGGAGTAATATTCTACCTATCACGGTCTTTGTAGTCGAACAAAATGCTCATTGTCCTTTTCTTTTATTGGACAGTTTTTAAATCTCTCTAGTACTAATAACAAAAAATTTATCATAGATTTGAAATTAATATATAAATTCTTCTTCGAATTTCTTATCTGGTGAATATTGGAATTCAAAATTTCCTACCTATACATTTCCTTGTGGTATTGTGTGTACTCCACATGCAATATATTGCAATTTTTCAAATAAAAAAATAATGAGCGTCTAATACAGGTTATTCTTATTAGAGATCGATAGTTATGATTATTGCGTACAGTATGATAAAAACTACATTTCAACAGCATGTAACAATATAAAAAATAAGTCTAAGCAAACTTTATCAAGCCATGTTATTTCATTTACACGTTTTCAAGCCATAAAGGATTATCGACAGGAATTGATTAATATATTAAAAAAATTCGGCCCAACCCTACCACCTACAGCGCCCCTGCCGTAAAGCAAATAAAACCCGTAAAACAGCTGAAACCAGAGAATCTTTTGAAATTGTTATGTTTACTAGATTCAAAGTGTTTTTAAGTTGATACAATATATTTTTATTTATAGTTTAAAAAAATCTCTTTAACGAAGATTACTTTCCCATATGTAAATATATCAGTCAAGAGTCAAGTCTTTAAAACAATAAGTCAACAAAAAGAAACTTTTGCCCCATATACCAACATAAAAAAGGTACAATAATCTTAAAGAAAGCTTTTGTTAGTAAATGCGTACGTTTCGTGAGTGTTTAGGTATGGGAAGATATTGGTTTTCCATGTTCTGTGTTGTGTACAGATAAGACAGGACTTGCACGTTATAAGAATATTTGATAATAACTTATATAGCACAATATCCTATTTAAATATCAGAGGTAAGCTTTTTCTATTTATTATGTGGGATAACAGTGCTATTGGCGAACACCATTAAACAAGAAACGCGCCTTTGAAATACCCTTGGGTGGCGTTTAATAAATACGTATACCATTTAGGTGAAATTTTGAAATTTTCAGTTAAAAAATATAATATCTCAAAAATGTGACATCGGTAGATTAAAATTAGAGGAACAAATTACAGGGAAAACATCCGGTGGCTCTCAAATTTTTTAAAAAAAAAAGCATTTTTTTTTATTTTGAAGTCTAGATAACACGGTTGTTTGGACTTATTTGAAAAACCGTAAAGAGAAAATATGTTTCTTTAATCGAGATCCACAAGCCCTAAAAATACTTGCATTTATTTAAGAGTCACCCTGTATATCCGTCAGATATGTTCTATCGCGTCGCCTGATGCTTCGTTCAATGCTCATCAGAACTGTATAATCGAAAAAAAAGGGGTCAAAGACGGCTGGGGAATCGGTGATAATTTTGGAGAGGTGAATATCTAGACGTCATGTATTTAAAATTGATACAAAACATGTCAAAATTTAACACTGATTATAGAAAGATTAAAAAAGAATTTTCAAAAACATGTTTAGTGAGGTTGGTTAGGTTACAGAGTTCTGTTCTTTCTGGTTGCTTCTTTTTTCAAATTCTAGTGTCAGCGCTGAACTGTCTAAAGATAGGTATAATTATTGTGCATATAGACTATCTCCTTGATTATCGTCATAAACAAATCTTAGAATTAGTAAAAAAAAATCTTTTGAGAT
>NW_022146836.1:0-2103 GCF_002938485.1 Sitophilus oryzae
CTTTTGACGTTCCTTAAGTCAAAACTAACTGTCACAGTGACGCGTGTCGTACACGGTCAAGTTGACCTTGGTCCAATCTATGGACATACCAAAGGATATAGCCGGATTAATGTAGGAAATGTGCCCCCGCGGCTTTTTTGACTCGCACTCAGGGGATCGATTTTTTGAAGTGGTGGTATCTTAATGGTTAGTGGTGGTAGCTAAAATCTTTTGTTTTAACTAGGTAACTTAATTTTTTAGTTTAAAAAAGTTTGTAAAACATATTTTTTTACGTCAAATTCACAATGATATTACTTATTACACATTTTCAATCATATTGCTACGCAATGATAAAGTAAAGACTGGGTTTTTCGAAAATTCGCGTGAAGCTGACGCTATTATAACTCCATCTACTGGGATTTTCAGTAACCAGCAATCATGTTCCTCTAAAATTTTACTTATTTAGGTAGTCTAACAATAAACTAGTCTTCATTGTTGATGTCATTGTATGTATTAAATTGCAACTAACCCATTAATAATTTCAGTACATTTATATTGAGACTATATCTACATTTTACGATCAAATGACTCAGAAATAGAATTGTTTTTATTTTATTTTCAAAAACCCAGTCTTTACGTAATCATTGCGTAGCAATATGATTGAAAATGTGTAATAAGCAATATCATTTTGAATTTGAAAAAAAATATTTTACGCAATTTTTTAAACTAAAAAATGTAAGTTAATTAAAACAGAAGATTTTAGAAAAAAAATATGAGTTTTAACTTTTTTTCATATTGTTCCACCACTTTAAAATTTTTTAAAAGATTCCTGAGTGTAAAGAAGTATAAAAGACATTTTCTGACGATTAATATGTGAGTGACATATTTCACAAAGGTCAAAAAAATGAAGATTTTAATTTTCTTTCCTCCGCTAAAAATCTGCTTTTCGTTTAAGAATCATGATCATATTTTTTTTTCATGTCTTGACTTCTGACTTCTAAGAATTAGAAAAACTCATCATTAATTAATTTTGACTTTTACTACAAAAATAAAAGTAAAATTGAAAAAACCGGTTTTTTGAAAATCTCGAAAACCGTTCGAGTTAAAGAGCTAAAAATTTAGGTGAATTATTTTGATTCGCCACCAAATCGATCCCCTGAGTGCGAGTCAAAAAAGCCGCGGGCAGATTTCCTATATACACACACCGGAAAAATCTAGGGATATCATTTTATTAAAGTTAAAAATAAATGTTTTGAATAAACAACCACATATTTGTAGGCCGATTCTTTGTACCTCGATTGAAACGAAGTAGTCACACTAGTTATTTCTAAATTTGGGATATTTGCAGAAGTGTTTGTGCATTTTTTGTCAAATGTATAAAAAGCACCCAGCATCAATTGTTCGAATTTAACCTGTACTGGCTATGTTTTTATGATAACTGGCCAGAATTCATTCAAATAACTCTGTTTAGTATTAAACGACATTATGGAGCGTAGACATCTTAACAGAGACGAAATGCTAAGGGCAATGGATATGCTCGAAGCTGGAATGCGCCAAATCGACGTAGCTAGAGCATTAAATACAACACAAAGTGTAATATCGCGATTAAGTGCACGCTACCGTGAAAGTGGTGATGTTGCTGAAAGGCACACAGGGCGACATCGCATTATCATCGACTCAGCAAGATCATTTTTTACAATTAAAAGCTCGACGCCGTCCGACTCTTACAGCGCAAGAGCTTAGTTTAATTCTCCAGGAAACACATAATGTAACCGTTAGTCCTGACACTCTTCGCAATAGATTAAGAGAGGTCAACTTAAGAAGCAGACGCTCCTGGAGAGCTCAACCCTTAACGAGAGGAAATCGAGAGGTACGATATTTGTGGGCTCAAGATCATGTTCAGTGGTCGAATGAACAATGGGCCAATGTTCTCTTCACGGATGAGTCACGCTTTGGAATTCATCTAGATTCGAGAAGGCTTAGGGTATGGAGAGAACCGGGAAATCTTATTCGGTTTGATCATGTTCAGGAAGTGCACCCTTATCGAGGTGGAACAGTTATGGTCTGGGGAGGAGTCCAGTTAGGCCGAAAAACCGATCTCGTTTTTTTTTTAAAGTTTCTACG
>NW_022146837.1:0-4713 GCF_002938485.1 Sitophilus oryzae
TACACATCCGATGTCGGCGATCCCAGTTACCGTTCTAGAACGGTACAAATTACTATGTTGGAACAAACCTGATATTTAATCTAAAGAAATTCCTATCTAATAACAACACCGATACAACACAACAAATATAAGAAGAAAGTTACATACCTTACTACGTACCTTTTTAAAGTAGCCCCCGTGTAGGCGCATGTGCCCGTTCAAGGCAGGAATGTTCTTGAATCGCCTTTTGCACAGGTTGCACTCCACGGGCTTGAGGATGGGCTTATCTGGCATGGTAGGCGAAGGGGCGGAGGGTGTGGTGGTGGTCACCTTGCTCTGCGGGCTCGGTGCTCCAGTGGAGATGGTCTTGATGGGAATGGTGGTGCACTGTTGTTGCTGAAAGAGAAGAAATGTGAGTGTAAGTGTTCGTAATATGATATGTTTTTAAAAAAAATATTTAGAATTCATCTCCTACACTCAATGGACACTACATTTTATCGTTTAATCCGTAAATAGTGCCTATTTGACAGGTTGAGTATTAGTCAAATAAACTCACGGTGCTTGTAGTGTTAACATAGTATAAGGAAACTAGTAGCTTTACTCCTTGTCACATCCTTTCTTTTTTTTTGTAAAAAAGTTCGTATAAACGTATGTCCTAAAATGCTTAGTTTCGGAGATACAGGGTGTAAAGTCAATATTTGAATGAAAATTGATGTCTGGGAGTTTTTTGACATGAGAAACTTGATTTTGATGTCAATATGGCTCCTACTAGTAGAGGGCGCCACCTACGTATTTTTTAACCGGTTTGAAAAGTAATAATTTTTCGTCCGTACCTGTATAAAACTACTGGGTAAAAAATATACATTTACGATGTTTTTTACGTAAAAAAGGTCTCTTGGTAAAAATCGCTACGAGTAATGGTTTTCGAGATATTTAGAATCGAAATTATCAATACCTGTCATCATTGACATTAATTAAACATGTTGGCTAACGTACTACGTAATAACGTACCATTTATAGCGTTTCCGGAACCCGGAACCGGAGCGGTTTTTCGGAACCGGCAATTTCGGTTCCATGCCTCTAAGGAACCGGGATTTCCAGTTTTTTTCGGTACTTTCGGTACTAGCAAATTTTTAGTCAATGATGGTGCAGTTCTTTAAACAGCAAGCAAGGGAGGGATGGTTGTCAAAAGTACAATCGATAAAATATTGAGATTTAAATGAAAATAATATGAAATTATTAAGTAGTAATCAGTCATGACAAAATTAACCTTAACAAAAACATGATCACAAATGACTCAAAAAAAAAAAACTCAAAGCACAATTTTTTGAATTATTACTACAACCAATACCAGCACACAGTAAGCACTCATTTTTTGTCAATCCGTCTCTGTGCTGGGACGCAACGCTCCAATCTCGCAGGTCGACGGACGGAACTCAACTGAAACGCTCTGCAATCTGCCGCCGATATTGGACAGATTGTAAAAACTGGCAGAAAATATTTGGGAGAGTGCAATTACTCTTTTCCTTCTACTATGGTGTTAAGGTTGTACGGAAATGTTCCTTTATTAGATTGTAGAAGAGAACGTTCTCTATACATATTTTTTAAAGCAGTTCTTTATTTCTGAGTCTAAATAGCAAAAGCTTTTCACAAAAATAGTACTTTCTCAATAGCACTTCTATAAAGGCTTATTTTAAAAGACGCTATATCATTAATTTCCAAGATTGCGCTATTAATATAATTACAGTCACTGATGAAATTAAGGGCTTTATAAGAAAAATCATATCTATGGTTATATTTATGGTTGACTTATATTATGATGGTAAAAAACAGCTCTATTCATTCCAGTACATTCAAAAAATTACGAAAGATGTATTAAATTTTGAACAAGTTTCTACAGGTATAGAAGTTATTTCCTGTAGTGGTGGGCAAAACTGTTATTTTTAGATAACAGTTGAAACTGTTATAGTTATTTATAAAAAGCAGCTTAAAATAACAGCTTAAAAATAACAGGTTTCTTTATTTCCTCTTATAAAGACAATCCGGGGACATACTGTATAAACAAGGGTAATATCTAATTATAGTATTTCAAGAGATTAATTTTTCTTAGTGCGATTCCAAATAATTTGAAGTCTGTATAATTTTGCCTTTACTTGTTTTAGTAGTTGAAAAGTAATATATCTTTATTTAGTGTATTTTTAGTATCTATCGTTTGTTGTATCATTATCTCTTAATAGTAAATTATTTGTTTTTTGAAGAGCTTTAAATCGCAGCAAAACCAACGAATATACATAATTCAAAATTAATATTATACTCAAATGTGTCTGCTACCTTTTAAACAGTCTTTTCTTAACATAGTGTTTTTATTTTTATCAGCATCTATAACAGTAATAGTCTTAGACAGTGGTGAAAAATACAAAACTATTACTTTGTAACTACTACTGTATTGTAATAATTTAAGAGTGGGAAAATTTAGAAAAACTCAAAACTTTTTTTTCTAAAGCATTTCTTTAGAAAAATATACATATTACTAAATAATTAATTAAATTGTTATTTCCATTTTTTATTAGGTACTTCTCATTATTATAATAAATAAATTAATCACTAATAAATTTCTAAGCCCCATTCACAATTTCTTAAAGTAAATCTTAGTAAAATTGTCTTTGAAGAGTGTTAAAATGTAGCAAAAACAATGAAAGTATATATGTATTTAAAGATAATAAAAATAGCTAACTAACTGAAACTTAATAACTAAGTACTGAAACATACAGCGCCACAATATCTCGACATCCGCCCGTTATGCTTGTAACAGGTTGAAAAACAATGTATCTAAAACAACTGATGCGTTATTCTCCAACCTGTTTCGAACCTCCATCGACAATCGACCGATGCAGCAGCGTTCCTTTCCCACTCCGATTATCTCGACCGCCTGTTATGCTCGTAACAGGTTAAAAAACAACGTATCTAAAATGACTGCTTATTTTCTATATACAGCAGCGTTATTTTCCCACTCCTTTTATTTCGACGGCCCGGCGTTATGCCCGCAAATGTTTAAAAAAAACTGCTTCTTTTATATCCTATTATTTTTAAGCTGTTGCAAGCCCAACACGACCATCGACCGATGCAGCTACATTTGCAGTAGCGCATTCCCCACTCCGTTGTCCGTTGTATCTCGCCGTTGTAGTACCTTTGTCCCGATCATGCCTACAAATAACCAGATAGAAGGACAAGGTGTTTTGAATACCTATTTATTTTCATTTATCTTTTTCTTTTTGTTGTAATTGTTTTCAAAATTCTAATTTTTTTCGAAAATAATAAGAAAAACTCATCTTCTTTGCAAGTATAAATTCTCGACATTTGTCCGTTTATTTTTGGTCGTTTTAGGGAACAAAAAATATTTTAGGGCATTTTACAATATTATCTACAGCGCGAGTCTTAAATAACTGCAAATATTTTCAGGGCTGGTAGAGATCTCGATAAAAGAAACATATTTTTTCTTTACCGTTTTTCCGATAAACAAAAAAAAATAAAACAAAAAAATACTTTTTCTTAAATTTTGAGAACTACTGGATATTTTCTCGGTTTCCTTCTACATCGTAGAAATCTCAACCTGTACAGGGTGAGTTTCCTACGATGTTCTCTATGGGTATCTCGGAAACTAGTGGTGCTAGAGAGTTGGTCAAATTTGGAAAGAATTGCAGTTTTGTGAAGACAAACATATACGTCTTTCAGATTTTTTAAAAAGTTTATGGCTTGCTAGATATTTCGAAAAAAAAAACAAATTTCGGCTATTTTTAAAATGCTCTCTAATTCTATATAATCTAGTTTAGACAAAAAGTTTTCAGATAAAAGTTGTAGATAATCAAATCCTTAATAAGATAGTGTTCTTCTATTTTTCTCTAATGCCTGTCCTTTTTGACATTATGACACTAACATGTGTTTTTCTTAATGGAAACCATAGATGGCCATGACTTCAAAAAAGCCGTAATTTTTTAAACTTTTTGGCGATATAAGCTATAAAACCGTTTATTTCGTCAAGGAGGCCGATATCGACAAAATATCAAGAGACAACTTTTAATCGGCATTAAACTGCTTACACTATCTCGTTAACAAGAGAAAAAAAAGTCAGTAGCGTACATGCTTTTTTTAGAAAAATATTCCCGTTGTAACCCATATGCACGTCCCTGGTAGAGATGTTGACATGTTTTAGCTTTAAAATATGTCGCATTTATAGTAACTTTTACCTTCAAAATTTCATTCGAAACGCTAAAAGTATTTGGAAGAAAATTATAATAAATCGAAAAAATATTAAGACTTTAACACCCTGTAGCTACGAAACAAAGCAGAATCCGACCTATGTTGATATGAAAAATAAATATTATCTTTGCGTGAGGAATCTCGTTTTTTGAAACACCCTGTATACTAGCTGTTCAATCATTGCCTTTTTTTAGTTGATGGTTTACCGGTTACTCTATTTAGAAAAATAAATATTTTTATTTAAATAAAACGACCGTACCGGCTGGGTTTCAAACTCTTTCCACTGGTCCACGGCAACTACACCAGAAAATCCTTTAATAAACATATTTCTGCATTAATCCATAAAATAAAAAATTCAGAAACTTTTTACGGGAAAAAGAGCAATAGAATTGTTAAAAAACCTTCACCGAGGGACACCGCTTTCAAGCAAGTAGAAATCCATCTAAAATTGGCGCGCTCGGAAAGGATTCCAAACGT
>NW_022146838.1:0-4436 GCF_002938485.1 Sitophilus oryzae
TACCATAATATGTTGAATTTTTCTAAGAAATGTTCTACTTTGAATAGGTATTAGTGTTAGGGGAACTATAATAGATTTATTTACCAATAAATATACTGTTACCTTGAAGCCAAATAACTAAAGGTTTTTGAACGTAATCATCCGTGGATGTGGTGTAGTATAACCACCAAAACATGTCAGCCTTTTCATTGATCGGGACAAAACCCCAGTTCTGCTGGGTAGAACCAAATCCTGGTTTTCTTGCAGCTAGTTGGTAATATTTTAAATTTAATTTATTTTTGGTTCTTTATATTTTATTATTACCATTGACTTTATTTTAAAATACATTTTTTATGAATACTATCAAAGAATATTATGTTTATGAAAGTAAGTTAGTTACTCACCATAAATTCTAGCAGAACAAAAAAATAAAAACAAAAAATATCTCAAAACCATATTCAAACTTTCATTCAACGCACTCTAACTTAACAAAACATACAACTAATTGAAAAAAAAAACGTTTTAAATTAGAAGTAGACGTTACAACGTACTTCTGAAAGGAATTGATAAATAAATAAACCTAAATTTCAACAAGTTCTGATTAGATAGCTTGAAGTAGTCTCGAATCGCATGTTTTTTAAACAGGTTATACCGAAAATCGTGTTTAGAATGAATTATTGTTTCATGGGAACGAGGACAATGGTATTTGAAATTTATTCAGCACGAAATGACAATAAAAGTAGTAAGTTTAGGAAGACACAGTGAAAAATGCTTTGAAATTTAACGCGTTCCTAATCGATTTTAATTTGTTTGAAAATAAATGATTCTGTACTTAATATTTTTGAAAGTGATTATAGATAAACCTAAAACTAACATACAAAAAATGCAAAAAAATATTAATTTACAACCACATATGTAATACTGATATTACTGACTTAAAAAAAAAATTGAAAGTGTCAAATTATCTACATTTCTTCCCTCTTTCATTTCCCTCACTCGGTTTTTCTTATTTCTCGCCTCATTTTATTAAGCAAAATATTCTTGTAATATCTTTATTCAATACTTATCTAACATCAACAAAAATAAACAAGAAGATTAACAATAATAATTGAAGATTGTAATACATTTATTTGTTGAAATTAATGGTCAAATTTGACTTATTGTACGCGTTAATCGATATTGTTAAGGGGCCGCCCTGATGATGTGTTTCACTCATTGAGGTTTCACTGCTGCAAAAACTTAACTCCTGACTTGTGCCAGGTCTTCTAATGTCAACGAAAGAAGGTAAAGAGTTTGAATTGCTACAGGAAGACGATGGCAACGATGTAGTTGAAGATATCATATTTGCGGGTTTAGTTTGGTAGGCTACAGATGCATCCACATAACCCTCAGCTACAGCACTGGATTTCCATCCCCCTAGACGCTTCAGTTGTAATATATCAGCTCCGCTATTTACCAGCAACGTAGCCGCTGTTCGTCTAAAAGCATGACCTGTGTAGGTTTTCGCATTAGGAAGTTTCAAAAAGTTAGCAATTTTGTACGGAAATTTAGATACGAAATTTAGAATTGTATCCAAAGGGTTGGAATCGAGCTTTTTCTAATCGATATTGAACAAAAAAATTCTCATTTTCAATATCTTTTTGTAACTGTATAAATTCTTTCACAATTTCTATCCAATTTGTGTTATAAAACATTTAAAAAAAGCATTACTTTAATAGGAAGGAATTCTTGAAGTGCTTTCGTGAGAAAATCCTCCAAGTTTTGCCTGGTAAAATGCTAGACTTCTTTGGCTTAAAACCTACATTCTGGCGTTTTAAAAAAACGACGAGTTTGTGATATTTTGATATGTCAGTCTTTTCCCTTAATTCTAGCATTGTCCGTATCATGCTGTACGTAGCCCAAAGAGTAGATGGCTTTTTCTGCCTTGTCATGTCGCTAAAATATGCCATCAAGACTGTCTCCGAAGCAATATTCTTAGCATTTCTTTCGGCACACCATTTTTCGTATACTTTCAATGCTATTTCATGGCGCCCCCTACTTTTCTCTGGAAATAAACTGGCTTCTGCTCTTTTTGCAGCTTCTGTAAGTTCTAGTGGAGTACCAATAATAAAGTAGTCTTCATTATCAGAACTTTCCGACAACATTCTGGCTTTCTATGTTTTATAAATTCGATAAAGCGAACGAGAAATTCAAAACTGTCACTTAGTTGTTTGGTTAGCTGTTGAAGGTTTGCGCCATATAACAACCACTGGTACCGGTAACTATATATAAATATGGAAATGCCAAAACAGAAAACGACAAACGATTTTTGTCCATAACAAGGAATATTGATAGAACAAGACCAAATTTCTCAGTCGTGTCGTCTTGCCTTTTTCTCATAAAACCCTCGTCGTAGTTTTTTTTTTGATTAAAATTTATTAATAAACCGTCTCACCCCAACTCAGTCTAAAGAAAATTTACGAGTTTGGTCCCCTTTTTCTAATAACCGAAAGAACCATTAATCCAGCCCCGAGCCGAGGCAATATATCTTGGCTCTCGCATGGCTTCGACCCTTAAACATTTTTAATATCGTTTTGCGGTCGTAAAAGCCTCTTTGGCAGCGTTCCCATTGGTCCACGGGCTAGATGGGACCGGATAAGCGTCAAGATGGCATCTGAAATGGACCGTTCCCGGGCTTTATGACTGGGAGGGAGAGTTTCTTTAGGCGAGGGTATTACTGAGGGCGAGGGATGATGGGAAAAGGACGCGAGGAAATGGCCGATGTGTGTTGTAAAAAGGAAATTGGTTTTTGGCGGGGTTTGGAATTAAGCAACGGTCTAGGTTTTTTTCTGTTGCAAGTTAGTAGTTATAATATAAACAAAAAACACCGGCAAAAAAAAACTAGTCCCAATTTCAAAGTTGGATTTCTCGCGAACCACTCATTAGATTTTGATGATTTTTTTTAAATTGTAAATTAATTCCTTCTTAACGGATGCTACGTCAGAAATTTTTATTCCGAATTTATTTTGAGCATATACAGGGCACAATAATAAGACGAAGTTTTTTGCCCGAACTTTGTAACCCCCTGTAGGGTGCAGCAGCTGTAGTAGCTATTGTTAAATCAAATCACATTGTAGCCTCATCTTTTGTGAGCATTTTGTTTTTTTAATCACGACATTATCTCTGTTTGTATTGGAGATACGCTGCTTTAAAACGAACGTCTCGGAAAAATGCTTTGCAGGCCGTGACCGTGTAATGAAACTAAAAAAAAATCGATTTCCATTGTCTTTATTTTTATTTACAAAACTATTCGATCAGATGTATCTAAGTAGAACCAATCTAAACTACTGAGTTAACTAAAAAATCGCCAATTTTCATGATTTTTTGTATGGAAAAAAGTCGAAAAAATGCACATTTTGGTCATTTTTTTACACATATTCAAAGGTCTTAGAAAAACAGTAAAAGTAGTCATATAACTATGAAAAGAATTCAGAATTTGTAGGAAATTTTCTGTAGATTCAGACTACATACAACTTTGAAGACTTAGATGCCTTGATTTTGTAAGAAAATTAATTTTTTGGTGTCTTGTTTTTGAGCTATTTTTGATGAAAGAATTTCGGGCATATATTGACAATATTTTAGTCAAACTGTTACTTTATCTTGGCTTTGGGAGAAAATTAATTTATTGGACTCTTGTTTGTGAGCTGTTTTTGATGATGGTTCAAACTTCAAACTGTCTCTACAATGAATACTGTACTTGTAAGATGGCAGTGGTTTATGTTTTCTTATTCTACGTTTCTTGATTAGTAAATTACTGATATTTATTAATCAAAAGACGTAGAATAAGAAAACATAAACCACTGCCATCTTACGAGTACAGTATTAGTTGTAGAGACAGTAGTTTTAGTAATATCAGTAGTTTTAGTAAAATCGGTGGCATAATGAAAATCGCCAATTTTCATATCTATACCGGGTGCGTCTCGAAAGTTTTATTTAGATAATAAAATGAGATTTTGTATGTTAGCATATGACATAAATTAGGATTGATAGAAGTATTCAACTGTTTTTGGTCACTTCCTGTTTCACCGGAAATTACTACAAACTTTTGATTTTTAAATGACACTCTTGGTATTTTTTTACTTTATTCGATAGAAAATGAACTGAATAGAATGACTGAATAGAATGACTGAATAGAATGACATATCACATGTCAACTTTTGACATTTTCGCATATAATTTACTTGAAATTGTAATATACGGTTCAAAACGACAATTTGACTCGACATCCCAAGTGTGTGGTACCAAATTATTGGTAAAAAAATGTCTTTTTCCAAATATGCTAATGTGCCACCCATGTTCCATTTGAAAAAATTGAGATATGATTAAAATTACGATTTAGGCATCTTTTAACCGGCCAGGAGAAGACACTAAAACATTAGACAACCAAATCTATTTTCCCAAGGCTCCTTGATTAAAAA